>NW_023458556.1:106353429-106365003 GCF_013731165.1 Rhagoletis pomonella | reverse complement strand
ACTACACATTAAAGCGAATTAAACTTAACTAAATTGATCTTAGCACTAACACAGATACTATAGACAAATACACATTAATTTAAGAATAAAATAATTTATATAGATGTGCTTAAGCATTGAAAGAGAAACATAAGTGGGATGTGAAAGATGATAGAGGAAATAGAGATGTATAGAATTCGTACTCATTGCGACGATTGAAAGTAATTATGTATTATGGCCTTGTAGTTACCTCTACTCAAAGCAGACTTAACAGATTCTGGAATTCTATTCCAAAGTCTCACAGCGTTGATGAAAAACAATCTCGACGTTGTCAATAAAGTATACTTCGGAACGATCAGATTGTGACATCTGCTAGATTTTGTCAATTTAAGTTTTTCATACAAGTACATTGGTGACTTCCATTCTAAAAGCTTAAAAATAAATATGCAGCTCCTAGCAGCAATATAATCTGTGATACTGCACCCCAAAATTTTATTTTTTCACAGAGATATGTGGCTGAACTTCTTCACACCATACACATAGCGCGTAACATTGTTAAATAAAACATTGATTTTGTGAGAGGAAAGTGAATCAAACTTACTATATACGAGCTCATAATACATTATATGGGGTATAATGAGTTGTCTTGCCAACTTGCGTCTTGTTTCCATTGGAGTAAATCCAGCTGAAACTCTCAATCTTCGTAAGATGGCATAGACATTGCTCGCAATACTATTAACATGATCGGAACACGTTAGTTTACAGTTTATTATATAGACCAAGTTTTTAATCTTGTCTATAAACTTAAGAGCACTACTACCAATAACAAATTTCGGGATATCCTCAACATATACTACACGGTTACATATTGGCAACACAAAGGACTTAGAGGCATTTAAACACAGACAGTTACTACTAGCCTACTGCGATATTGCAGACAAATCATTATTAAGTTTAAAACACAAATCTTCGACTAGACCAATACGACTGGACAAGTACACTCAAGTAGCACACTGGTGTATAAATTGGTGTAAATTTATGGATTTTGGTACAAATCTGATTAGATTGAATAAAAAAAGAACGTTTTGGTGTATTTGTTATTCCACCAGTATTTCTTTCAAATCAAAATTCTACCTTTAACATTTTGGTACTATTTATTCATTGAGATAAGTACGAAAACTACACCAGCTCCTAAAATGCGCCACTTTTTCATTTGGTTCACAAATAGCTCCACGTTAACAAATGTCATTAAAATTATTCAGGCGACATTCTGAGTAGTGATGTGCTGAATTCTCGGTACCCAATACTTGAAACAAATTTCGGTACCCAATACTTCCTTTTCGGTACCTTTCGTCATTATATCTGTGCCGTTCAATTAAAGTAGCTTAAGTCACTTTAGATGGTTTGACTTTGAATAAAAAAAAAAAATCAGTTTCCTTTGAAATTGTTTTATATTTTAATTAAGATTCTATTATAGGGGCATCTTGAACTACATCTTTGGCTAGTTAAACGTTAAAATATTGTTTGGGAATCCAATGAAATACGACATAGGCTACTTTTGGGGGTAAAAATTATTGATATTTTATAAGACATCGCCTAAAAACCCAAAATGTACAAATAAGACGGTCCTTTCTCAAGAGATGAGCAATGTGTTTGTATGTATGTAGTTAAGTGAAGCAAGCATAATGTGTGCGGCGAACAAGGCAGGCAATAAAATCTGCACAATAATGATCAATTCGAATTTAGTAAGGTGGTGTTAGCCGTATATAAGTAAAAAATTACACTAACAAATTATACGCAGATATTCATACTGTCATTAGTATTAACTACAACAAACACGTAATTTTGATGTAATGTCCTCCACGGCGAAAAATTCAGATACGCCGGTAACACCACCTTATTAAATTCGCCCTGATACTGATGTCGCAAAACACACTCTCGCCTTCTTTTACTTATCGCAACCGTCTTTCCAACTGCAATAGTTCTGGTGGCAATATTATTTATTTTTAATAGCTGACACTATATGTATGTGTACATATAACTCATATTTTTGGCTGTTGCGCGCTTTTATTAGAAATTCCAAGATTTCAGTACCGAGTATCGAAAGTATTTGATACTTTTTAAATCGGTACCGAGTATCGATCAATACTTAAAAGTAGCGACTCAGCACATCACAAATTCTGAGAGCAATTTACAGTGGTCCAAAGAATTCACCAAAAAATTAATATTAGGGCTATTCGCGATTCGGTGCATAAGAGCTGACAAATTTATGCAATTGCAGAAATATGCCATGGATTGTGAGCGACCTTTATTAAACTGTCATGGTAAAACTGTTTTAATCAGCTGATAGAAATGTCAACCGGAGTTGCAATGCATAGCATTTTTATGCTATGGATTTTCGGTATTGCAAATTTGTCAAGCCATGACAAAAGCAAATGCGTGTATTATGTTTGCGTATTGCAAATAATTTGCAATACAAATTTGCAATGCAATGATGCTAGGCAGTTTGCACCGGGTCGCGAATAGCCCTATTGAATACACCACACAGTAGCTTTGTTTCTTTACAGATAGGCGCATTTACACAAGGTAGTGTTAGCCGAATATAAGTAAAAAATTACAAAAGCAAATTACAAGAAACACATAATTTTCACGCTATGCGGTGAAAAATTCCGCTGTTGCTCCAACATTAGAGAGATTAGGCACAGCTACTTTGATTTGCTTCTTTTACATATTTTTGTGTTTTTTGATAAAAATGGGCGATTTATTAAATTTGATAAAGTGTGGCAAAACCTGAGTATTTGTGAACAATTTTTAAACATAAAATGTGATTAAAAATTCGCAGCAAATACATATGTTCAGTTGTCAAAAGCATCGGTCAGGTGTTTACTAGCTAGTTTCTGCTAGTTTGCGTTTCTTGACTTTTTCTATATTTCACTCGCTGTGAGCGTAATTCTGTAATTCTTCCCATTCTTCTTCCTGATAATGATCTGCTAGGAAAGTAAAGAAACAAAGCTAGTGTGTGTGGACATAATACACTGCCTGTTTTAATATGAGCTTATTATACATACCACAAGTAGAGCTGCTATCAGTGTTGCCGTTTTGATAAATTGGTAGTTTCATTTCAGGGCTGTTCTGGTTTCGTTCGAAATTGATTTCTCATCGATTTGGATTTCCGATTCCAAATTTTAAAGATGTCTTGCAATCCTATCAAAGTTTTGAAGTTATAATAGAAAATAAATCCTATTCGAAATGTCAAAAATGCATTGAGCTGTTGTTGCATAGTATTCGTTTATTAGAACATTTGTAAAATTTTAAATAAATTTTGTCGAATGGCGGTAATATAATGGTGATGTGAAAGTAGAAAAGCGTACTGAAAGCGTGCTAAAATGGCCTAAAACTCGTACCGAAATATTAAGATTATGTTGCTGACTTTCCGTAATTTTATTGCATCATGGTTAAATGAAAACAAATAAATAAAAATAAAATTGCGCGAGCACAGTAATACATTTTTTTTGTTACCAAATATAAAATGTTTATATCGATTGTATTTCTTTACATTTTAGACATAAAATAATTGATATAAATTGAATTAATATCAAACATTCATACTTTTGCTTGAAGTAAAATCAGAAACGAAATAAAATATCAATATCTGATGATTAAAAAAAATTGGTAGTTTGGAAACTGATTTGGTAGTATTTTTTGTTCCTAAAAATATTGTCGAGTGGTAACACTGGTTGGTATATTTAATACACCAGTGGTGAAATATGCATCAATAAGGCACCCCTACACGCGCAAAGTTTGTTTGGGTACTAATGATTCAACATCATGCCTTTACAAATGCAGCTATAAGTTGCATAGTATATATGAGTACGAACAACAGCGAGAATTTTTTCTACATAACATAGGCGAACGCTGATTTGATTTCTTCTTTTCGTACGCGAACGTTAACAAAACATGTTGAAATGTATACGTTCGCGTTTGCGTTCGAATAATGGACGTGTGGTAGGCGCTTAAATTTCTGTCAACTGTGTTCATTTGGCAAGAAACATTTTTTATACCAAATTCTCAAACTGAATTGTGTCTAGGGCAAAATAAATACACCGTTCTTGGCTTGGTAAATATTTTTGTACCAAACTCAAGAATCGGTGTAAGTTTTCAACGACGACCATATTTTCAAAGTATTATAAAAGTAAGGCTAAGTTCACAACCTAGAGTAATAACGTTACGCGATGCAATGGAAATCGCTCAATCCAAAGAAACTTCTTCGCCAGCATAATCGCTGGCGATTAAAAAGTAGCTAGTGTTTAAATTGCGGCAAAATTATACACGACTAATTTTTTATAATAGGGGAGTTTACGATGAGTAGCATTTTAGATTTAAAGTTGCTACGTACCAATCTAGCACATATTTTGTTGTTGGGAAAGCAAAAAAACGTGTGATACATTGCTACGTAGGGATTCCCCTAATATATTTTTTTTGTTTCCACAACCCTTTGACAATTTATACCGAAACTTAAGCATATTGTATTGTATATAATAGCAGTAGAAGAGATGTTTAATTTATTATATAAATATGTACATATGTATATTTTTTATTTATTTGGGCTTTAAGTATGAGAAAAAGCTTTTTTTAACAAACTGCATAATTTTTATTTGCTTGCACAGCGATAAACACCAAAGACTGTGTAAATGTTGGTTAGGAGCGATTTTTATGTATTCTCGCTACGCTAATACGTTAGGTTGTAAACTTAGCCTAGTACTGAAACTCAGCTGGACGCCATATTAAAGCTTTATGACTATTATTTAACTAATTTAACAATTTCATTATGTACATTGGCTCAACTATGCCACTTTATGTATATTTCCGAACCTTTTTTAAACAGCGCATCTCTTGAAAATTTAATAATGGCGAAAAATTCATTGCTTTCAAAATATAAGTTTTTCCAGATTTATTTAAAAATCATCAAATCCTTATAAATTTTGAGGCGCTCGAGTTTTAGAGGGGGTAGTACCGAAATTCACTCGACAGAATGTACCTCGTTTTTTAAATTAGGTACTCACATTCATATATATTCGCGATTTTCTTGCCTGCATATTACGAAAAGGAATGCTGAGATTTATAAAAAGACTTCCAAGTCGCGCAGATTAAAAAAGAGCTTCGGTGTAAATTTTATGTCTGAGTTAATTTTAAATTTGATTAGTAGTAAATTTTATTCCTCGAATCCTTTTGTACTCTTCACACTCATGAAAATATATTTATGCTAGAATATGGTGTAAATTCTTTACCATTATGGTGTATGATTTGAGCCAATACCAATACGTATTTTACACCAACGGAGTTTATATTATGTTCTAGAAATAAGAAAACTTGTATACCACTAGCATAATATATATGCCGAAAATCAGTAAAAAAAATTTACGGTAGGTGTAAATAATGCACGAAAAAGCGGTATAACCTTTACACTGAAACGAAATAAACTGTTCAAAAACTGCGCTTAGAAATGGCATATTTTTTATATTGAAAATGTATATCACGCCGATGTAAAAAATACACAAAATATTTTGGTGTATATTTGACTTTTGTGCTACTTGAGCACCTGGATATCGTCAGCATACGCATGCATATTGACATACTGACACACAGAGAACACGTCATTGATGAATAGACTGAACAAAGGAGGTCCCTAAGACAGAGCCCTGTGGGACACCCGCTGAGACTGCTTTAAAGCTCGAGCAGGCATTAAACACCACCACTTTTTGTAACCTTCCTTCGAGGTAACTCGTCAAAAAAATTACGAAGTTTCTTGGAAAGGACGTCATGATTGACCATATCAAATGCCTTGAAGAAATCTAATCGGCATGTCATCAAGTATTTTCATCATGGCTGTGGAGCAGCTATGCTTAGGCCTGAAGCCGGATTATAGCGGAGATAATAATTTATTTATTTATTTATTAAAGATTAACGTAATAGGTGCAGATAAGGAACATTCACACATTTTAATTAGGAACATGGGCGTAGCCAGGTAGGGGCAGGGGGGGCGGGCCCTCCCTAACTTCCAAATGTTTTCCTAGACATTTAAAAATAGTAACTTTCAAGGTTTTTCCTATATATATACTGTATAACAAATTATACTCCCAACGCTAACAAAATAATTAGTAAATTGATTTAAAAAGTGGATATGTGGATTATCCGGATCTGTATCAAGTTATTCTCTCTAACTTCAAAGCACTTCCATTTAAAAAGGGTAAAAACCTGGCTGCAGTCGACAATGAGCAAAAATAGTTCAATTGTTTATTACTTTGTCATTAGGTTTGTGTCTTTTCTAAGCGTACAACGAAAGTTTTGTATCACAGAACCAATCTGAGATTATTGATAAAACTATAGACCGGTTGGGTGAACAGCCAAGACGTTTACTTCTTAAGTGTGACAAAGAAAATCAAGTATGTAATATATTTAGCATAAATGAATATGCCAGCATAAATAATCTGCATACTCAAAATGTTCAATACGTCCTCATATTTATACATACCTATGTATATAATTTAAGAGAATATATTTCGCTGCAAAGCAATGATTACAAATTGTTTGTTTACCTTACAAAATTGCGGAGGAATATTACAGAGTATACGGAAAAAAGTGTATTTTTTTACATTTTTTATTTTGAATAACGTCTGGTCCGGATATTTGGTTTACTATACAGGTATGTATAGCTATGAATTTAAAAAGTACATCAGGGTTTAGTTGAGATATTCGCTTTTGACCACTATGTTTTGTACATTTCCCAGTACTGCAACGCTTTTGGCTGCCATTCAACTGGGAGTGGCCCGCGTGCGCTGGATTTGGGTCCCGCCACGTTAAAACTCTGCCCAATGACAAAAAACACATGCCTCGGATGATACCCCCTTCTTTTGATGACGATCACGGCAAACATAGGAAGGAATATGATTTTAGGGTATGCACTTGGAATATCCGAACCCTTAATCGGGATGGTGCCTCTGCCCGGCTGGTTGATGTCCTAGGGAAAAATAAAGGCTGACATCACCGCCATCCACGAAATGCGATGGATGGTGCGAGGAAGGTCAGCGTGGAGCCTTGGGACGTCTACTACAGTTGTCACGTAAAGGAGTGCAATTCGGTGTTGGATTTGTGGTGGGAGAGAGACCGGCGTTTACTCTAGTGGACGAAAGTCTAGCCACAATCCGCATCAAAGCGAGATTCTTCAACATCTCATTCATATGTACCAATGCCCCGATGGAAGAGAAGGACGAGGCATCCAAGGCTCTCTTATCTTAGATAGTATATATTAGCTGAGGGTGATCGACTTCGCCGGGGCCCGAAACTTGGCAGTATGTATTACTGGGTTTTAGCATAAAAAGATCCATCAAGCTACATGGATGTCTCCACATCGAAAAACCGGAAACCAAATCGAGCTTGTTGTGATAGACGGAAGACATGCTTCCATGTTTTAGATGTACATACGTACACTCCGAGGGCCAAACATCGACTCGCACTACTATATTGATGCATCCAATATACGACCCAACCTCGGAGCAGCAAAAAAAGGGCCCCCAATAATGCAAGGAAAATTCAACGTCGAAAAGCTGCAATCAAAACAGACGGCCAATGAATTCGGCGCTCGACCCTCACAACTGCTGTGAGAGAGCACTCTTCAACAAACCGACTTGCGCGATCAGTGGAAACACATTTCCCGCTCATTACTGGTACGATGAGGAGTGTGAGAAAATGCTTGAAATGCTGGCCGACAGCAAAAACACCCGAAATTTTTAGCAGAGAGTTGAGCGACTTACGGAAGGTTTCAAGCCTCTTGTAGGAACAACCATGGCGACCTAGTGACCGATGTCCAGAACGTACTCAGATTATGGAGGGAACACTTTTCGACCCTTTTGAATGGCAGAAGCACTGAAAGAAGTGGAGAAGACGAACTCGAGGTCCCAGTCGATGACGATGGGGTCGATATCCCAGCGCCTGACTATGACCAAAAGTGCCAAGCCTGCTTGAGCTGACGGTCTGTCAGCTGAGCTATTTAATTACGATGGCAAGGAGGTAATAAGGTGCATGCCCGACGACTGGAATTCAAGTGCGCTCTGCCCAATCCACAAGAAAGGCGACCCCGCCATGCGTGCCAACTACCGCGGGATCAGCCTTCTAAGCATAGGTTGCAAGGTATTTTCGAATGTATTGTCTACCATAGACCAGATATTCACAATACGCCAAATCTTGGAAAAGACCCGCGAGAAAAGGATCGGCACTCACCACCTATTTGTTGACTTTAAAGCCGCTTTCGACAGCACTAAAAGGAGTTTCCTAGCACTAAAAGGAGTTTCCTATGTCTGAATTTGGCATCCCCTCAAAACTCATACGGCTGTGAAAAATGACGTTGAGCAATACCACCAGCCCTGCTCTGTTGCCGTTCGCCACCAGACGGGGTTTCTGACAGGGCGACTCTCTTTCATGTGACTTCTTTAATCTGATGTTGGAGAAGATAATAAGATCTGCAGAACTGAACCGCTCAGGAACAATTTACTACAAGAGCGTACAATTGCTGGCTTATGCCGATGACACTGACATCATCGGTAAGAAAAACCGCGAAGTCTGTCCTGGCTTTTCCAAGTTGGGCAAGGAAGCAAAGCGAATGGGTCTGGTGGTAAATGAGGACAAGACGAAGTATCTCCTGTCATCAAACAAACAATCAGCACATTCGCGCCTTGGCACCCACGTCACGTTTGACAGTTATAATTTCGAGAAAGTAGAGAATTTCGTTTACTTGGGAACCAGCATTAACACCGATAATAATGTCAGCATTGAATTCCAACGCAGAATCGCTCTTGCCAACAAATACTGCTTTGGACTGAGTAGGCAATGCAGGAGTAAAGTCCTCTCTCGACGTACGAAGACCTCACTATAAGTCACTCATCATGCCCGCGCTGGTATATGGCGAATTAAAATACAGCGGCTCAACTGGCTTGACCATGTCGTTCGAATGGACACCGACGCCCCAGCTCTGAAAGTATTCTGGCTTCACTTGGCATTTCCAATTGGCGTCAGTTGGCCGAAATCGCTTTGGCGGTTATAGAGCCAAATAAGAAGAAGAAGAAGAGAATAGATCTATAACCTTATCAGTCACACAGTGTTATAATGGTACCGGGAGGGGAACGGTACATGACGGTAGGAAGCTTTGCTTGGGTTAGAGTCTCACACTGACGAGGTTAGGCTTTCGATGCTTCCTCCTCGTAAAATAAACATGCTCAGTAAAAAGTTAACAATTTAAATCGACGAATAGTTTTATATCAACTTTTGTGAACTTCTGTTTATATGTTTTTTGTACAACATATTTACCTCTATTGGTTACAATAATTTTAAGCTATAATAAACAATTTTTTAGGAAGTAAGTTATTGGTTTTGATTTTTTTTTTTTTGTAGGGGCCTTCAGCAGTTTCTTTGCCTTCAAACCCTTCATGTCCCTGAATCCTCCACAGCGGTACGCAATTGTGGGCTCCCAGGTGGTTCAAGATTTCACAAGCCTTGATGCCGTTTAAAAGACTCTAAGGCTTCTAAAGCTTCCAGAATATCTTACATAATATTTATTCTGGCCTCATTTGCCTTCTACGATAAAATTCGCGAACACAGACTTCGACTGCGAAGACCTCCGCCCAGAATATTGTTGGGTACAAGCCCATTTGCAGACTTTCCTGGAATCTTGGTCCAAGTACGCCATAAAGTATATATGGATGTTCGTATTGTATATTGGTAATAATAAGGGTGTACGTTTGTACTAAGGAATCATGTTTGCGGCCGCCGTTATACGAACGAATATTAAGGTAAAAAAAATTGATAAAATGTTTGCAGATACATATTTTCTATTTTTCTCAAATAACTATTACTCGTAGTCCCGAAACCTACCAAAATCCAATCAAGCCTACCAACCTACCAAATGGAAAAAACCTACCAGTTTTGGTAGGAAAAACGTATGTTTGGCAACACTGAATGCAATTCAGAATTAAAGCAGGAACTTTTTTGTTGCGGTGTTTTATTGCTTCCCTTTTTTGTTATTGTCTTGTATTTTGTGTATTTGTAAATGTTTATTTTGTTGATTTTTGGATTTTTTTTATTTCTTGTATAAAAGCTTTAGAGCTTTAGATTTTACACGTACTGCACTTGATTGTTCTGTACATTCACGTTCGACAGTTTTCCTTACGGATAATAAACGACAACTTCGAGTTCCAGGCCCCTATTGCGAGTGTCGACTGGCAGTAGAATAGAAATTTGTCGACCGAGTCGATCATCTTTTATTTTGGTATTTGTAACTTGATCGATAAAAATTTGTACTATTGTGAATGGTTAACTGAATTGTAAACAGCTGTTTGTTTGTTTACATTTGTTTCTTTGTTTCATTTACATAATTTTTAAAATAATTGCTTTTATTATGAAATTTGAAAAATTGATGCAGTTGAAATATGGTTTAGTGATGAGTAAAATGATGTGGAAGCTAATAGAATAGTAGAGTTGGCTAAAGCAAGGAGGGAATTACGAAATTCATCGGATCCCTTGGAGTTGGAAGATGAAGTGTATGTACATATGTGAATTTTATGAATAGAAGTTACGTTCCAGATGCTTCACGGTTTATAGGTTTTACAGGATTTACAGAAAAAGCTCTTTTCCTCATTAATACACTTTGGGGAAGTTTAAGAAATACGGTACGGTTTAGCTATTCATAAAATGATGTTGGGTATTTGTGTCCAAACGCGTGACTCGAGTTTAAAAACTTTAACATACAAGTGTAGTTGAAGAATTAAACTTTAATTTAAAATAAAGATTTCCAATTTTCGAGCACTAGTTAAATAATAAATTATGCAGTTTTTTGGAAACTTTGATGTTGGTTCTGCGCAAAAACACTGTGGATGACGTAGCCGGAGTTACATATATGCACAAGATATATTGCATATCTTTCACAATAGAAGCGGAGCTTCCGGGCCTACTCTTTCCAAAAATTCCTTTGCCGATGTTCTCCTGCATCAGCTCGACCAATCGCGCAAGGTGCCTTTTGTTGCTTACAATTTTTGATTTGTAATTCAGACACGTACATAAATATGAATATTTCACAATTTTTTACAACATCCAGTTTAATTGACTTACTTTTTATAATTATCCATTATAGTTACACTTTCTTCTGTAAATTTTATAAACGCAAACTCCAACGACTAAAAAACACCAATAGAAGGATGAGCGATTAAAAAGTATTCACAGTCGCTAATTGAGCGACTAAGAGACACTCACAATAGCATCGATAACACAGGGCAACACTGATTTTGGTGCGGCAAATGTTAAATCTGTTTTTGATAGACTTTTTGAGCTGATTACGAATCCGTAATTATAAAGATTCCATCACGTACAGATTTTGAGAAAATCGTGGTCAAAGTGTCAAAAAATCGGGTTTTTTTCAATATTTGAGAAGCTCGAGCAAAGAGTAAAAATGTGGTAGAACCTTCCACTTAGGCTTAACTTAAAGCTAGAACCCTAGGCTACTGCCCCTGAAAATACCATCCCTGCACCTTTACTTGATGGCCATTTATA
>NW_023458556.1:106343415-106353419 GCF_013731165.1 Rhagoletis pomonella | reverse complement strand
AGTATACTAGTGGTGCGGATAAATTCTTTCGACTTTCCATACACAACGCAAGCGGTTTGATCAAACTTCAACATGGCGGCCAGAAAATCTAAAAATTTAGATTTTTATTAAAATTACCTTCAGCGGCTCGTCAAACCCCATACACAACACAAATAGCTTGCAGCAAAGGGATATTTCGCTCTTAAGCGTAGTTCCCCTGTACGTATTGTCAACGTAAAATTTAATCAGAAAAATTTCAGAAAAATAGCCGAAAACGTACCCTTTTCACAACCACTTAAAACCACATATAAATCAGTGTGTTTTAATTATTTCGGCGAACATTCGCGACGAAAAATTTGCCGTTTGCCGGTGTTGTGCTTCAGCTTTAATATTACCTGGTCATATTTGGACAACTCCTATTTTCTAACGCCTTTTAATGTCACTAACTCTTTTGTAGTTTATTTAGTTGACAACCTCTTAAGTATTGACCTCTGTCAAATCAATAGTTATTACAACAAATGTAATAGAATTCTAGACTTAATTTTTATATCTAGTAATTTTAACTTTAAGCTTTTTGAGTTTTGCTTGCCAATTTCTCCGGCTGGCATTCACCATATTCCTTTAGTACTCACTATTGAGTTCTACGAGTTGTCTTAATATCTCTCTGGGAAGTGACCGTGTTAGTTCTAATTTTAACAGATGCAATTTTGAAGACTTTAATAATCTACTGCAAGAGCTTGACTGGGATGGCATCTTTACTAAGGTTAATGTTGACCGCAGTTTTGAATTGTTTAGATCCACGGTGCATAATTTGTGTATGGAGCATATTCCAATATTTTCCAACAGAAAATACAGCCATTGTACACTAAGGAATTGAAGCATCTCAAAAATCGCTGCAATAAGTATTATAAAAAATTCAAAGCGTCAAATAATACCTTGTATCTCTATAGTTATAAAAGCTGTTCTTCTGAGTTTAGAAAAATGGATAGAGCCCTTCGAAAAAAATATATAAAAAATTTCGAGGACAATATTAAAACTAACCCGAAAGCTTTTTGGTCATTTATTAAATCTAAAAAATGTAAATCTAATATACCAACCTCGATGGTCTATAATAATAAGCATGCGGATTTGGCGGAAGATGCCGCTAATCTGTTTGCTGAATTTTTTAGTGCCAATTTTGTTGCTGATGATGGATTGGAGCTAAATACTTCAAGTACATCGGATTCCTCTCTTTCGTTTGGCTCGTTATCCTTATCAGAGGTGGATGTTCAAAAGGGTATTGCTTCCCTGAAATCATCAACCCAAACAGATATTGATGGTTTATCTGTCATTCTTTTTAAAAATTGCCAGGCTCTTATTAAGCCGCTAATGCTAATTTTCAATTTATCGCTTTCTTCGGGAACATTTATTAGTGAATGGAGGAAGACAAATATTACTCCAATTTTTAAAAGCGGAAATAAAAACGACGTTAAGATTTATAGACCTATTGCTAAATTGTCAACGGTTGCCAAGTTATTTGAAGCCATTATGAAGGACAAAATGGTATTTTCAGTTCGAAATATCATATCTCCGAATCAGCATGGTTTTATTAAAGGGAGATCCACCGTTTCCAATCTAGCGATTTTTACGGAGGACTGTCTGGAAAGTTTTACGGTTGGGTGTCAAATTGATACGGTATACACTGATTTTTCAAAAGCGTTTGACAGAGTTTCTCATACAATTCTGCTGGTCAAGCTAACCTGTTTAGGGTTTCACTCTAAATTTCTATCTTGGATTAAATCATATTTAAGTGATAGGTACTGTTCAGTGGTACTCGACGACACGTCCTCCCGATCTTTTCATGCCAGTTCAGGTGTTACCCGGGGAAGTATCCTTGGACCGTTGTTATTTATTATTTTTATTAATGATATTAGTTTATGCTTCCTACATGCAAAATTTCTCCTGTACGCGGATGACCTGAAAGTTTATTCTGTCGTAGCAAGAACGGAGGATTCTTTCGCACTTCAGTCCGATCTCGACAGGGTTCACGCCTGGTGCGTGAAGAATCGACTTTTTCTTAATATAGATAAATGTTCTCATTGCATTTTTTCCAGAAAGCTTGATACTGTAAATACTACTTATTCTATTGCGGGTTCTCAACTGAAGTCGGTGGACACGGTTAAAGATTTAGGAGTATATTTTGACTCAAAACTCACGTTTGCAAGCCACATAAATTTTATAGTGGCAAATTCTTACTCTATGTTAGCATTCGTTCGTCGAAACAGCTCAGATTTCTTGGATCCGTATACACATAAGAAATTGTTTATTGCCTTTGTTAGGTCCCGTTTAGAATATGCTTCCATTATCTGGCGGCCTGCCCAGGTATCATATATAAATAGAATAGAGCGTATTCAAAAGATTTTTATTAAATTTGCACTGCGATCTTTAAATTTCACACAACCTTTGCCTTCTTATAACTCGCGATGTCTACTCTTAAGACTAGAATCACTTGATAATAGAGGAAAATATCTCTCTTGTTCCTTCGACATATTCTATTTGTATAGAGTTAAATCTAATTATGCCATCAATGCTCCTATCAGTCGAGCTCTTAGAGAGCTTAATCAAATCAATCGAGTTATTGATATTGACCTCTCACTTTCTGGAGGGATATTAAATAATATCCTCTTAAACTACCTTAATAATAATAAGTAGTTAGATAGTTTCTTAGTAGTCAGTATGAAAATATGTATTCACTGATGATAAATAAATAAATAAAATAAATAAAATTAAAAAAAAGCAGAGGGTTGGTTAAAACGACAACAGTTGCGTTCCTTAACTTTTCTGGATAAAACCTGTAAAACTGTTAAAAAGCAAAATTGCTCTCAGAGAAAGAGAGAAAACTCAAAAACTATGGAACGTTTTTCGGTAAAACTGTTAAAACTCTCCAATACACCGTAGACGCCATTTTTTGTCTACATAGCAGTTTTTTATCATTCGGCGACCTGCTAAATTATACGCAAATATCTAAGAAAGTCAACAAAAATACTTACAAATCTCTTCACTACGATGTATTTAATAAGGTGAAAATGCAGATGTACTTTTGTTTTCGCTTATTCAACTTTCAATTCGTTTGAACAGCTGATGGGTTGACACTTTACCAGGGTTTACCAGCAAAAATTCCTCGGGTAAAATCTTGCAACTTCTGATAAGGAGAGGACCGATTTTACTCTCCCACTTTATCCCTACTCTGGCCAGAGAACCGATTACGGGAACGCTTTCTGGCAAGTTTCTGTAAATTCTTGCAACTTGCTAGTTACGGAACGCAATTAATATTAGAAAAGGCGTGAGTTAGACAAGGATAGGTAGGCAAAACATGCACATTTACAGGGCTGAGTGTAACATCAAACATATTTTGCACCATGAAAGGGCAATATTTTTTGAAAAAAATTAAATAACCATTAGTTACAGCTGCCAAATCGTGATAGTTTGCACTTAAGCTCATTTGTGCTTTAATTATGTATATATAAAAAGAAAATCATCCCACCAGAATGTTTTATAACTGATTTTCTTAAGTGGTAACGGCATAGCTTTAAAAGCAGTACGACTAGAAGTGATTGATTTTAGATTTGAGTTTATAAGACGCTAAATGTCGTTTTTATGGTAATTCAATAATAGTTTTTTAATTTTACTGCAGATATAAAAGTTACAAAGGGCATACTTAAAGGTCAATCCTGTATTTGCCTGGCATTGCTTGCAATTCGTTGACAAATTCCCGCTGGGTACTTGTCTTATGTCGAACATACGTACCATTAACTTATACAAGTATGAAATTAACGACCAAAATGTACAAGTTGGCTTGGCTAGTGGCAGATTGAAAAATAAGTTTTGGCCTTTTCGGCAGACCGCCGTCCGTTGTGCAGACCCTAAAACTTTCCGCACCCATATGCTTAACGCAAAAGCTACCACAACCAACAACCCCTCAGTACCGTGCCGGATAAATATTTGCGGTCTTCGAAAAGATATGTCCAGAATATTTACACTTAAAAAGGCAAATCTCGTGTTGTACAGTAAGTTGCCAAGCCATCAGTTTGCTCATTGAATATCTTTGAAATTCATTGAAAACTAGAGGAATGAGAATCTTCGTAGTGGGGGTTAAAATTCTTCTAGGTAAGAGGAATGCACGTTCACACACAAGTGAATGTATCCGCTGGCGCGTTGCTCCAAGGAAATAAATAGCAAACAAGCAACATTCTAACAAATGTAGCCCTTCGGCTCGCCAACGTCAACAAAAAGTGTGAAGTTAACATGTACTATGGACATTTGTATGCAATTGGGTACATACTATGGATGCATATGTACATTTGTATATATACGATTGAATCTAAGTACATATGTTTGTTTTATATGTATACATACATAAAATAATACAAGTATATTTCCAGGTATACGGACATACTTATATATAAATATGTACCCAGTAGATAAAACCTTTTTATTATTATTATAATAATAATAATAATAATAATAGATTGGCGCTTACACATATGTTAGTGTTTGGCCGAGCTTCTCCTCCGATTTGTGGCGTGCGCCTTGATGTTGTCACACAAAGCGGGGGGACCTACAGTTTTACGCCGACTCCGAACGGCGATTGTATTTTTATGACAAGCTGTTTTTCATGGCAGAAATACACTCGGAGGTTTGCCATTGCCTGCCGAGGGACGCCCGCTGTAAAGAAAAAACCTTTTTCTATATTTTTTGCGATGCTGCTTTGACCAGGGCTTGAACCCAGGCGTTGCGCAGTGGAAGCGCGCACTGCTTACCACTACACCACAGCGGCCGACTTTTTATTATTATTATTATTACCTCCCTTTTATTAGCTCGGGATGTAACTATGGAATATTTATGCACCTAAAAGATGCAGCGATTTCTATTCTCATACCTGATGACGGTACGAATGCAAATTATAATAGAGAGGTTTTAGTTTTTTAAACTATAATTTTATTTACTACAGATGTATAAGTAAAAACATAACTTTTTGAATAGCAGATTGTGACTTACTCAATATTAAAAAGATTTTCACACATAAATAATTTAATAATAAATTTATGAATTAACAAGTAATTTTTAAGCAAAAAACAAAACTGACTTCAATTCTCATATAAAAAATGTTACGACGGAACCTAGTGTCTTAGTTTTTGAACCAGGGGTTCGCAATAATCGGTTTAATCCTTATATATAATGATCAGTAAGTCAATTTTATTGCATTAAAAAAATTATTCCATGAACCCTTTGAGAAGTATTGAATTGCGTCTAGTCGTTTCTAATGTGGGTCTAGCCAAGTTGATTTTTACTCCTTACATACTATATGTGTATGTGTGTACATATTATGTATGTAAGTATGTAAACATATGCATATCGTCGTTTAAAGTACAAAACCGCGTATCATCGTTCTGCAAAACCTTGTAACTGGCATTTGTGTCAAAAAAGATATTTGCTCACCGGAAGTTCTTGTCATCAAGCCCTTATCAATTTATACTTAAATATCGATAGTTAGATATAAGAAGAAGAGATAATTAGGGATAAAAGAGAGAACCGTTTTGAAATAGGACTAGCTTTACTCTCTCCTACAAAATCTTGGCAACCTCACATACAAGGTTTTGCATTTTCTTGATACGCGGTTTTGTACTTTAAACGACGATATACATACGTGATGGTGTCGAATTTGCTTATTGATTCGCAACCACTATGCTTTGTCAGAGGAGTTCTCTCACCAATTTGTCTGCATGTGAGAAGCTGATAAATTAATTAATTACATACTCACAGACTCAACAGGAGGGAGTCAAGGGTGTTTTCCGCCTGGCCAGAAATTTTTAAATTTACATAAATTTGCAGAGAAAAAATATAATATTTTTCTAAGTTGATAAATTTGACTATTCAATATTCACATAGCTACGAGTATTATAAAATCTTGACGAAACACGACAAAATTCTAAACTATAACCAAAACTACCGGAAATCTGGCCTGTCTTCTTGGGCGTAGAAAGAGGTCACCAGATGAATGCTAGTCACTTAGTAACTTTCTGAGCATGATCGTGACAGAATCGATGCGTAATTTCGTAAATACAATTTTGGGTAGATTTTTCGTGCAACTTTTTGAACTCGGAATTGGGGGCCGATCTTCAAAGCGGGTAACAGATGTTGAAATAGGTGTTATTTTCGTCTAGTTTAAATCGATAAATAGCGTGACATTTTAGTCACGTTTTTACTATTAAATTCGGTGAGAGTGTGCGAGAGTGCGTGCTGGCATGGGATGGGTTTTTATAGGAGATACAGTAAATAGCAATAATTCTTTGACATATGGAACATCGGTAAAGTCGGACGGCCAAAGAACACTACAAAATCGTCACTATATCCTTTTCTTTGTATGGAAATGGGAGCTACATAAACAACAACTCAACTCAACTAATTACAAAAAAAAAAAAACCAAATACACCCGAAATAAAATTTTGTGTAGGTTGCAGGTAGTGTCGAGTACAACATGCAAATAGCTTTCTTATAGTACCTGAACCAACCATTTTTTATTAAGAAACCCGATATTTTCGTAATTTATGCACTTATCTATTAAGACTGTAGTGGCGCTTGTAGCTCCAAAATCTTCTTACCTGTGACTTATTAGTGTTTGCTACCTCTGCCCATATGTATATATGCCTGCTTAATTGGGTTACATCTTTTCATTGGTCGTATAACATCGAAACACACTTTATTAGCACTTCCGGCGATATTGCCCTGTGTAAGCTCGCTAAACATAGCTCATATAACTATCATGATTTCTTTTACTCCGGGAAAAGTAGCGCTAGTCGTTCAAATTTATCCTATCATTCAGCTAGACTTAAGGTCTCCTGTTGCAAAATTGAAGCCTTTCGAGTCTTTCAACCTCAAGCCGTAGCGTCATAAACGTATTCTTCTTTTTTTTATAAAACGTCTTCAAGCAAATTTTACATTTTTTTTGTTACATTTTTTTTTATAAGTGCGGTGTTCTATTAACAGGAGGTAAGCAAGTGTTAGCGATACATTTTTTCTATTTTTAGCTAATTTTAATTAGTTCAATAAAAAAGGAATCCACTTATTTTAATTTGTAGGCATTCCCAATTTTATCAGACGCATATGTACATACATTTTCATACCGCCTTGGTTGGTGCATTTTCCGCATTATTGTATCGTTGTCCATACATACATCGTGCCAAATCCTCTACGGGTAATTAATATAATCTATATACGTACACAAAAACGTCATTTAATAGTACCATTAACGAACATTCCTCTCTAGAAACTTGGCACTTTGTATATAATTCCTACAACTCACCAAGTACGTACATACATAATATAATATACCGGTGCCGTTAAACCTAGGTATGTGCATATGCACAGTCCCGCATGAGTGAGTGATCGGCGCAAGGAGAGCTACCAGCAGGTGTCAGTTTCGCGCGGAGTTCCTAACATGCGGACTACTATGATTTTGGACGCAAAACCAGTGCCGTGTGGTTATTAATAATAACATACTAGTATATATCTCCATAGGGAAATAATCGGATATCAAAAACAAAAAAATTTGCGAAAAGTTAACGTGAAATCGGTAGAAATGAGAAGCATATTTTACATATGCACACTTGCATTGCGTTAGAGTAACAGAAACCCGTTTTTTATAGGTTTTTTTTGTAAGAAAGTTTTTGTGTTACAGGAAGCTGAAAATCAAAATATAAATTAGAATATATTGTAATTAACAAAAAAAAAAAAAAAAACAAAAAAAAAAATATTGCATGAGATAAATTTTGTGCCGCGTGCTATATTAAGGAAAAGACAATATGCACAACTGTACAAGCAGTTAGTACCGAAAAAAAAGAAATTTTTTTCATGAGATAATTTAGTGGTGCATGATATTCAATTCGGTGTAATAGGAACCTAACAAAAAAAAAAAAAAAAAAAAAAAAGAAACCAACAAGTGAAACTAAGCGAAAAGATTCGGACCATCGGACCAGTTTGATATACAGTGCATGCCATTGGCAACATTAGTGTTTTTTTCTCTTTATCTACCTTTAGCAACACCTGAAAGAGCTGGATGGTCACTCACACTATGAAAGATCTTTCATCGTGGGAACGCAACTTGTCGTAAGTCCAATCGAACTTAATATTATGTTTGCCATTTATGATTACATGCATATGAATGTTTAATGTTGGCAATGCCATCAATGTATTTGAGAGAGGTATAAGCACATTAGCTTGTTGGTGTTTTTTTTTTATTTGCATTGTACATAATTAATATACACCTACTGTAAACCATATTTTCAATTTAGTTCTAATTGTACAAATAGGTATACATACATACGTACATATTCACGTACGTCAGAGAATAAGCGAGTTGTTATGGATTATGAGACTAGGATTAAGTGTTGAAATTTGGTTTAGTTAAATAAAATTATAACTATGGAATAGAATTAAATAATTTGATTTCGAGCTATCGGCGGAGAGCTGTTGTGGTAAGGCTAGGGATCATTCATCACATTTAGTTATTATGGGTCTTATGGATGATCAAGTTTGGGAGGGCAATATATCGGTTGG
This sequence comes from Rhagoletis pomonella, assembly GCF_013731165.1. Classification (NCBI taxonomy): domain Eukaryota; kingdom Metazoa; phylum Arthropoda; class Insecta; order Diptera; family Tephritidae; genus Rhagoletis; species Rhagoletis pomonella. Next base: position 106,344,845 of record NW_023458556.1, on the reverse strand, counting down.
CACGTTCGCCTAAGCCGACCGGGGCTAAGTCACTAACAGGGTTAAAGCCAGTAATCTCTTTTCTTTCCTTCGTATATCTTTCAACTACTTACACTGGAGCACGCGTATATTTAAGTTTTATTTTCGCATATGGCAGTTACTTAGGCAGGACATAAGCAGCATGAATACCACCCCACTAGCCGACGAGACAGGAGCCGGAACCCAACGCGTGCCCGCTAGCTTATGCTGCCACAAAAAGCGTACAACGTACATACGGAGACATACTACCGCGGTTATATGCTACAAGACCTTGACTATTTTCCATGCGATTTTAAAAATCAAACATGTTTTGAAATGGAGATTTGTAGACCACTAAGCACCTTTAATGAAAACCAATTTTTTGCTAAATAGCCAGTAATGAATTTCTTAGCCACACTGTTCAAAAAATCCGGTACTTACACACATATGATTTCAAGGCCGTATTTCTATACAATTTGCTGCTGCTGGTTCAAGTAAATAAAGAGAACACACAAATAAATGAAGTCCAATAAGTGGCACGTATGAATTTTTAAGTTACTTTTTAAATATTTACATTTTTTTTAAATTTCATTATATATAATGCTCGCAGCTTTTCCATCAGGAGCCAAAACATAAATTTTCTTTATTTGTTACAGGGGATAGAGCTATGTAGGTACTTACATATAATTAGCCATGTGTAAAACATTGAGATCCAAGGTCCAAACCAGTGTTTGGCCTTGAGCGTTATTTATTGTCACTGCAAATCATAATTTGACTGGAAACTAGAGTCGTTTAAATCAAAATGGAAGATCCGTTGGTATTGTCGAGATTATTGGAATCAAAACGCTTTCTCCAGCCAGTTAAAAATTGAATGCTTTCTAATCGACTTTATCAGAAGCCTAGTTCCATTAATTTACGTAGTAATATGCACTTTAATAACACAGGCCAACAAAAATGAAAAAAAATGTTGGTGCGACAAATGTTAAAGCTATTTTTGATAGACCTTTTTGTGCTGATTACGAATCCGTAAGTACAAAGATCCAACACTTACAGGTTTTGAGAAAATCGAGGTCAAAGTGTCATAAAATCGGGCTTTTGCAATATTTGAGAAGCTCTAGCAAAGAGTAAAAATGTGATAGAACCTTCCACTTAGGCTTAGATTAAAGCAAGAACCCTCGACTACTATCCTATGCTCATTTATTGAGCAGTAAAATTTGACTTTTGGCGAAGTTTGAGTTCCTGCCGCAATTAAACAAAAGGTGATAGAACCTTCCACTTAAGCTTAAATTAAGGCTTGAACTTTAGACTACAATCCTTAAAAATATCATCTCTTCGTCTTGACCCTAAGATCACTTATAGTCGTTTATTGAACAGCAAAAACTGATTTTGGCAGCATTTTTTTTTTCAATAGCACAATTTGCCAGCATTTTTTT
>NW_023458556.1:106341590-106343315 GCF_013731165.1 Rhagoletis pomonella | reverse complement strand
TCGCTAAACATAGCTCATATAACTATCATGATTTCTTTTACTCCGGGAAAAGTAGCGCTAGTCCTTCAAATTTATCCCATCATTCAGCTAGACTTAAGGTCTCCTGTTGCAAAATTGAAGCCTTTCGAGGCTTTCAACCTCAAGCCGTAGCGCCATAAACGTCTTCTTTTTTTATAAAACGTCTTCAAGCAAATTTTACATTTTTTTTGTTACTTTTTTTTATAAGTGCGGTGTTCTATTAACTGGAGGCATTCCCAATTTTATCAGACGCATATGTACATACATTTTCATACCGCCTTGGTTGGTGCATTTTCCGCATTATTGTATCGTTGCACATACATACATCGTGCCAAAATCCTCTACGGACTTGGCACTTTGTATATAATTCCTACAACTCACCAAGTACGTACATACATAATATAATATACCGGTGCCGTTAAACCTAGGTATGTGCATATGTACAGTCCCGCATGAGTGAGTGATCGGCGCAAGGAGAGCTACCAGCAGGTGTCAGTTTCGCGCGGAGTTCCTAACATGCGGACTACTATGATTTTGGACGCAAAACAAGTGCCGTGTGGTTATTAATAATAACATACTAGTATATATCTCCATAGGGAAATAATCGGATATCAAAAACAAAAAATTTGTGAAAAGTTAACGTGAAATCGGTAGAAATGAGAAGCATATTTTATATATGCACACTTGCATTGCGTTAGAGTAACAGAAACCCGTTTTTGATTTTTTTTAAGAAAGTTTTGTGTTACAGGAAGCTGAAAATCAAAATATAAATTAGAATATATTGTAGTTAACAAAAAAAAAAAAAAATATTGCATGAGATAAATTTTGTGCCGCGTGCTATATTAAGGAAAAGACAATATGCACAACTGTACAAGCAGTTAGTACCGAAAAAAAAAAGAAATCTTTCATGAGATAATTTAGTGGTGCATGATATTCAATTCGGTGTAATAGGAACCTAACAAAAAAAAAAAACAAGAAAAACAAACCAACAAGTGAAACTAAGCGAAAAGATTCCGACCAGTTTGATATACAGTGCATGCCATTGGCAACATTAGTGGTTTTTTCTCTTTATCTACCTCTAGCAACACCTGAAAGAGCTGGATGGTCACTCACACTATGAAAGATCTTTCATCGTGGGAACGCAACTTGTTGTAAGTCCAATCGAACTTAATATTTTGTTTGCCATTTATGATTACATGCATATGAATGTTTAATGTTGGCAATGCCATCAATGTATTTGAGAGAGGTATAAGCACATTGGCTTGTTGGTGTTTTTTTTTATATTTGCATTGTACATATTTAATATACACCTACTGTAAACCATATTTTCAATTTAGTTCTAATTGTACAAATAGGTATACATACATACGTACATATTCACGTACGTCAGAGAATAAGCGAGTTGTTATGGATTATGAGACTAGGATTAAGTGTTGAAATTTGGTTTAATTAAATAAAATTATAACTATGGAATAGAATTAGATAATTTGATTTCGAGCTATCGGCGGAGAGCTGTTGTGGTAGGGCTAGGGATCATTCATCACATTTAGTTATTATGGGTCTTATGGATGATCAAGGTTGGGAGGGCAATATATCGGTTGGCACGTTCGCCTAAGCCGACCGGGGCTAAGTCACTAACAGGGTTAAAGCCAGTAATCTATTTTCTTTCCTTCCTATATCTTTCAACTACTTACACTGGAGCACGCG
>NW_023458556.1:106339989-106341490 GCF_013731165.1 Rhagoletis pomonella | reverse complement strand
ATATATATATATATATATATATTTTTTATATGGGAGTTGAAGTCGGTTTTTTTTTTGCTAAAAATTACATACATTTTTGGACCACTTTAATGTACATATGTGATCGTAATGCCCATGACGTATGCTTTTATAAGCAATGTGTGTTTTAGACGTGATGAAGAATTTGAGTAAATAGACAATTGAAAAAAAGCGTAACGATAAAAGAGAATAATTACGGACAATTTGATTATTGTTTCGAAGAGATTAATGCATTTACATATGTATTTATGAATGTACCTATATAAATATTTATGTACTAGAGATTCTAATTTTTGATGAACCTATCTTCGAAAATACGCACGAACACGCACGGAGAAAAAATATCTGTGAGGCCTGGTCGAGGACGGCCCGGCAAGACCGAACTCGATCAGGCACGAATTATCCCAAATTGCCCACCTATATTTACTTTAACCAAGGCATACAAAAGAGGTAGTAGCATTAGAGCAAGAACAACATTTGCATTACATTTTGTTGTTGCTTCTGGTGTCTAAAGTGTCAAAAACGGTTCCGATTTTTTTCTTGAAGTACAAAAAATAAAAACTAAATTTGGAAAAAATAAAAATTGGTGCGACTGTTTTTCTTAGTGAATTTGTTTGCATCTCTAAGCATTGATCAATCATTTGCAAGGTTTGTGCTGCTGTGTTATGTGAACGTTCCAAAAGTTAGCTTTCAATCGCTTCTTTTGTATGGGAAAAGGCTTCACATGCAATAAGATTTTGACAATTTATAATTTTTTTGAGAAGTTCAGTATGCCTTGACTTTAACGAAAAAGTAATACACAGCTATTTTTTTTTTTTACACGAGAAAAATTCCATGATAAGTTTTAGTAAATTAAAGGCATACATATACTTATCTACTTATCACACCCGTATATTTTAATTTTCTTAGAGATTTTCAAGTTTTTCTTTTTTTCCAGTCATTACAATTTATAGTTTCATATTTTTACAAAAACAGAAAATAAGTAAGTAGGTAGATGAGTGGTACGCTTCAAGGTTCATAGAATACAAGGTTACGACATCAGCCATGGCCGCCATCTTGATGACGTAGATGGCTCAATTTTTGGAGTTGCCAGATTCCTAAAAAATTATCTTATAAAAATACACTATTTTAGTCAAAAATACATCAAGTTTTATTTCAAATATGTGTAACCCTGATATTTACCGTTTGACAATTTGCGTCGAAGTTTGTGCTTTTTTCTGCGTCTTTGAGTTTATTTAAATTATCAAAAATTTAAATGCGCTGTTTTTGATTGCAAAAATTACACTGAAAAAGGTAATTTAGGTTTTACCATACGTCTAAAGATGAATTGCAATTTCGGTAGCGAATTTTTGGCAATGTTATGAACGCTTTTTTACTTAAAAATACGCGAGTGCGTTCTGCTCACTTTCAAAATAAAAATCACCAGCAAATTTCAATTTGCATTCGATTTACATTTAATTTGTCACTATTGTACGAATATTAT
>NW_023458556.1:106339620-106339979 GCF_013731165.1 Rhagoletis pomonella | reverse complement strand
AAAAAAAACCGCTAGGTGGCGTAGGAGTCGAGTGATTACTAAAAATCGTGTTTATGGTCCGATTATCCTCAGATTCAAAATATGTATTGATAAAAGGAAAAAGAATTAATTCGATAAAAATTTGCCACCAGGTGGCGCTGAAATTGAGTAACTAAAAATCGTATTTATGCTCGAGTTTATTTCATTATCGAAATATATGAATTCACTTATCGATGGTCCTATGCAATAACCACACAACTCAAAATTCAAAAAATCAAATCCCTTATTACTGTTCAGATGCTCATGTATCTAATCCTTGGCTAACCCATGTCTAATCCTAACTAAAGTAAGTAGTAAAGAAGTCCCTTTTCTTTGTAGCA
>NW_023458556.1:106336824-106339520 GCF_013731165.1 Rhagoletis pomonella | reverse complement strand
CAAGCTCATTTCAGAACTGTTGATATTGCACGAAGACGAGTATTGGTGTAATTTTTTCAAAAATATGCAAATGGATGAAAAAACCTATCGGAAGGTTAAAAACCTTAGCGGAGTTAAACGGCAATATGATTTACCTGACTTGATTGACGAAGGGGGTAGTCTGGTAGAATCTAACTTTCATAAAATCAACAAATTAGCTGATAGATTCGAGCAAGTACATTCTCAAAATTTAAATGTAGGTTCTGTGGCGCATACTCATTATGTCAAAAATGAAATTGAGAGTATTACCGGATACACTCCATTTTTCAATTTCAATGAATCATTTTTAGCAAATGGTTTGTCTTCAACAAGCGGAAATGAGGTAGCAGGTTTAAAAGCTGAATACAAGCAGTTCATATCCTATAAAGATATTGAATTTTTGTTGTGGTGGAAAAAAAATAAGAAAAGTTTTGGTGAAGACGGGGTATCCAATTGCTTTTTACGAAAAACTTCTTCCTGTTTTTGGGAATTCTTAGCGATTCTTTTCAATCATTGTTACAATTTAGGCTATTTTCCGACAAGATGGAAATGTGCCAAGACTGTGCCCATATTAAAGGCCAACTCAGATGCAAACAATATTAAAAGTTATAGACCTATTTCAATGCTTTCTAATATCAGTATGCTGTTAGAAGAGGTCTTGCTCGATAAAATCAAAGAGCACATTTCTCAAAATGGCATACTAAGAGATTTTCAGTTCGGATTTCGAAGCAGGCTAGGTACTAATCAGGCCCTTACTATCTTATCAGACACAGTAACTACTAACCTTAAAAATAGGAAGGCAACTATAATGGTGAGTCTAGATCTCGAAAAGGCATTTGACACTACATGGATTGAAGGAGTAGTATACAAAATGTATAAAAAGTTTGGCTTCAATAAAAACGTTTGTCGCATAATTTACGACTATTTAAGTGACAGATCCTTCTTCGTTTGCAACAAGGATGAAAACTCGATTGAAAAAGATATTGTAGCAGGGGTTCCTCAGGGATCGATCTTAGGTCCAATGCTATTTAATATATTCTTGGCTGACTTGCCAGAACCTAGCGAGGGTTTATCTTTATTGATTTATGCTGATGACATTCTTATCCTTTCATCAAAGGCTAATTTGTCAAAAGCTAATGCTGAAACGAATAAATATTTGAGTAAATTGTCGGTTTTCTTTAAACAATGGAAACTTAAGATAAATCCTAGTAAATGTATTTGCACAGCAGTCAAGGGCCTAAAAAAAAGACTGTACCCTTCTGCGCGAGCATTTATTCCTAATATTAGCATTGATAACACAATTATAAAATATCAAACTCAGATTAAATATTTGGGAGTAATCGTTGATGAAACCTTCAGGTTCATTCGTCATATTGATTATACTCTGTCGAAAGCAAAAAAAATATTTTTCATGTATATTTCCTTCCTAAAAAGAGCAAAAGATTTGAGCAACAACATCAAACTTAATTGCTATAAACAATTAATAAGACCTATTTTAGCTTATGCCTTCCCCATTTGGTTTGGAATTTCCTCAAGCCAAACGGAAAGGCTGCGTCAGTTTGAGAGGAAAATCCTTAGAATTTGTACCAACACAAATTATGGGCCATTCAGACATGGCTACAGACGGAAAGTTTCTAATAAAATACTTTATGAGAAATGTAAAATCGAGCGCATTGATCAATTTATGATAAAATCTGCATTGAAATATGTTAAGAAGTTAAAAAGTTGTAAAAATAAATTGATAGAGAAATACTGTCTTAAGGAGAACTCTATTAGCTTTCCATTTGAAGAAACATACTTGTCTCCTATTTATTTGAATGTATTAAATAATAACAACGCCTTGTTCAAAGAAAAAAAACTACTCTTCTATCATAGAAAGTTTAATACTCTAAATTTAGCTGATACTGTATATAATATAAATCAAAATGATATTGAAGTAAAACAAAGTGTTGTACACTCTTTAGAATAAGCCTTTTGTAAATATACTTCCTACTATCCCCCCTTCTTCTTAGATCTAAGTTATTTTTTAGTTTTTACAAAATATTAAAAGAAAATCCATTTTTTAAACTTTTTATGGATACATTAATTTGCAATGAAATATTCATTGAATATATCCAAACCACATTATTCTAAACCTTAAATAAAAACTATGAGCACTCTTAGATAAGTACGATGGTACGTTAAGAAACAAATGTATAGTATGTAGGATTATTGCAAAATGTATTTATATGAACAAATTACTCAATAAAGCAAAGAATTTCTTGTGTTCAGGCATTAATTGTGTTACCGATTTCGGTGAAGTGCAGTGTTTGTGTTCTCTATTAGTGAATAAATATACATATACATATAAAACAAAATGACTGGTCGCGGCAAAGGTGGTAAAGGTTTGGGAAAAGGTGGTGCCAAGCGTCATCGTAAAGTTTTGCGTGATAACATCCAGGGTATTACCAAGCCAGCTATTAGACGTTTGGCTCGTCGTGGCGGTGTGAAACGTATATCTGGTTTGATATATGAAGAAACACGTGGAGTTTTGAAGGTATTTTTGGAAAATGTTATCCGTGATGCAGTCACTTATACCGAACATGCCAAAAGAAAGACAGTTACAGCAATGGATGTTGTATATGCTCTGAAGAGACAAGGCCGCACTCTGTATGGTTTCGGCGGTTAAATAAATTTTG
>NW_023458556.1:106331645-106336724 GCF_013731165.1 Rhagoletis pomonella | reverse complement strand
ATTTTTCTGAAATTTTTCTGATTAAATTTTACGTTGACAATACGTACAGGGGAACTACGCTTAAGAGCGAAATATCCCTTTGCTGCAAGCTATTTGTGTTGTGTATGGGGTTTGACGAGCCGCTGAAGGTAATTTTAATAAAAATCTAAATTTTTAGATTTTCTGGCCGCCATGTTGAAGTTTGATCAAACCGCTTGCGTTGTGTATGGAAAGTCGAAAGAATTTATCCGCACCACTAGTATACTATAGCCACTATCGGCACCCCAGGCATATGCTCGCGGCACCCCAGTGTGCCGCGTCACCCACTTTGGGAAGGCCTGCTTTACACATTCATGTTTATGGCATACTGGTGACGATATGTATACACCCATACTAATAATTAATACATATTTTGTTCTAGTGAGCTACTGGTAATTGACATTTCAACAACCTAGAAGAAAATGTAACGGCCATTTCAACATTGGCTTCAGTTAAAAATGTTTAAATAATTGAAAAACGAATATCTTGCCTCCCCTTTGATAATGAAGTCGACATCTTGGCCACCCTCCAGCATAAGGCAGCCGTCGTTAACCCATGTATGCTACCTTCGTTGTGAAATCCAGCCCATTCTTGAAGAAAATTTATGTAAAAGAGATCTTATTTTTCCAATAGAGAATGGTCTTCTACATTTGCATTTCATTTTCAAAGTAAAGTTATTTATAAATACATGTACGCGTCAAACAATTATAAAATATTTGCTTTTAAAAACTTGGAAATAAGCTTTTTGCTATAAACATTTAATTTACGCATGTACAACTAATTTATCAGAAGTTCATTCTATAAACTCCTTTAGATCAGATTAAAACTATTAAGAGCTGTGACTATTCAATTTACAAATAGGAAGAGGTGAAAAAAGCAAAGCAATCTGATTTTTGTTTACTTTTTGCGTTTGCTTTGAGAATACTTGGAAGTACGCGTATTATCGATACTTTTTTGCAAATATGAGTACTGGCATCGATACTTTTTTAGAGTATTCTATATGAGTGCTAGTATCGATACCTTTCTAAAAAGTTCTATCAGTAAGCACCACAAACACACATCGCGATGGAAAACGAAGTTATTTAACATCTTGTCGTCGTAGCGACGATGGAATTAACAGCGGCAGCCGAGTGAAACTACTGCTAAAGTAACAGAGGCAGCGCCGCTTGTGATACCCTTGCTTGCCTCAGCGCTCGTGCCTTAATTCAAATTGGTTCGATAGTCGACATGCGTCTTCTGTATACTATTTATTCTGTGGTTATAGATAACTAGTAAACTCGTATGGCGTTAAAACGCCAAAATTGAATTAAACTTTTTAAGCAAATTAAGTTTTTATTCAAAAACCTCAAATAATACCGTTAATGATTTATCTAAACCATTTCTGATTGATGAGAGGTTGCAGTTGTGATGACTTAAAAAATACATGGCAACCTCAATTAAAAATATCATCAACCTAAAGTTTTCTTAAAACTCTTTCGTTTGACACAAATATTTTGTAATTCATTCCAGTAGCTTGTGTATAAGTAAAACTAATTCGACTTTTCAAACAGGTGGCAACCTCTTTAAAAGTATTTTCAAACTAAAATCTTTTTATCGTCATTGTTATAAATATTGTTATATATATTGTTATAAATATTTCAAGAAACTGATGAATTAAGTGGAAATTTATTTTTTAAACTCGTGGCAACCCTCCTAAATATAGTTCTGAAATAAAGGATTTTAAACCTATTTATTGATAACCATCGTTTAGTAATTCATTTAATTTATTAAATAATTTAAATTCAACTTTTTAAACTGGGGCAACCCTCAAACATATCAAAAATATTGTAAATTTTCAAACTAAATATTTCTTAAAACTCTTTCATTTGACATTCATTTATAATATTTCATATAAATTGGGTACAAAATAATTTAATTCGACTTCTTCATAATATTTCCAGACTACTACCTTCTTAAACCTCTGATATAGTGATACCTTATTTACTTACCAAATTCCTTTAATTAAAATTGAATAACATTTTTTAAACATGTGGCAACCGACCTACACGGCCTACAATGGCATTTTCAAAACCATTTCGGTTGATACCCATATTGTAAAAATGGATTTACTTATTAAATAATTTGAGCCAAATTTCTTAACTGGTGGCAACTCTTCGAAAAACTAAAACCTGATTGAACATGCGCACCTTAAGTAAAGGACTTTGACGCCTCAGTTTGGAAAATCGAACGAATGGTGCGGATTTGATAGCATTGATTATTAAATAATTTGAATTAAATTTTTCAACAGGTGGCAACTCTTTAAGAAAAACTAAAGCCAGTTTGCACATCTACTGACCAAGCGCTTTAATTTCAGATCTTATTTTTGAAAATCGGGCGAGCGGTACAGATATTTTATACTGAATAAAAAATGCCTTCGCGTATTATATATATAGACCAGCCGGCCTCGTATGCGCGAGGCTTCGCCACGCGCTGAATGTGTAGATATTAAATAAGATGCGATTGACAACTAAACAGGTTGCAACCCTACTAAAAAAATAATATATAATTGCGCATCTGGAGGCCAAACCTTTTATTTGACACCTCATTTCTTGTAATGTAACGAACAGCCCACATTTTTTAATTTTTCGCACATGTTACAACCCTCTTCGAAAAATAAAACCTTACTGCAAATCAAAAGGTCAAGCCTTTTCCTTTGACACTTCATTTTTCTAAATTGAATGAACTGTGCAAATCTAATGGCATTAACAAAAAATGCCTTCGCGTATTATACATACATAATTTTTGAATAGGGGGCAACCCTACTCAATCATCTCATTTTTGAAAATCGGGCGAACGGTACAGATATTTTAACCTGAACAAAAAATGCCTTCGCGTATTATATATATAGACTAGGTTTCGCCACGCGCTGAATGTATAAATATTAAATAAGATGCGATTGACAACTAAACAGGTTGCAACCCTACTATAAAAATAATATATAATTGCGCATCTGGAGGCCAAACCTTTTATTTGTCACCTCATTTCTTGTAATCCAACGAACAGTGCGGATCTAATAATTTTTTAGACAGGTGGCAGTCCTAGAGGAATCTAAAGTACTAAAGATAATATTCCTATCGATACAGATTATACTCAAAAAATCTCGTATAAATCCGTTCAGTAGTTTTTGAGATTAGCGTGGTCAAAATATCTCGACTTTCCTTTATACTATGTATAGAAGATAGTAATTTTGAAATAGGTGGTAACCCTATTCAAAAAATGAGAGCTCTTGTACATGCGAAGGCCAGAGCTTTTCATTTGGTATCTCATTTTGTAATCCAGCCAACGCCGAAAATCTTTTAACTTTTTAATAGATGACAACCCTACTCAGAAAAAGAATACATTATTGCACATGTAGAGGCTGCTTGGAAAATGGGCGTGACCCCGCCCAGTTATGATGAAATGCTGTATATCAGTAGCCGCTTCGCCAATCCGTACCAAACTCCGTCCGAGCCTAGCTTATGGTCGAACTAAGAAATCTGTTGAAAATCTTTTTAATCGGGCAATAACCACGCCCACCTCCCATATACCGGTAATTTACAGAAACAAGAAAACTGCGATAAATCAGTAATTATTTAAAGTAATTCACTCAAAATCGACGATTGCAATAACCACTTAGCAGAAAATTGTAAATTTTTGGATAATAGGCGTGGCGCCGCCCACTTTTGACAACAAATGTGTATCTCGGTAACGGATCCATCAAATTCAACCAAAATTGGTGCACCTTATAACCTTGGTACGGAAAAGAAATTTGTTGAAAACTATTCAAATCGGACTAAAATTACACGCCCTTCCCGTATAACGGTAAATTTCAAAAATACGAAAACTCCGATATTTCAAAAATTGATGACAATAATTTAGTCCACGTTAATACTTACAACAGTCTCTTAACAATAAACAAGACAGTTATAGACTTTTAGGAATTGGGCGTGGCACCGCCCACTTTATGATTACAAAGAACTATCTCGGTAACCGCTTTATCGATTTCTACCAAACTTGGTTCAATGATTTCATTAAGTCAGCATATTATCGAAAACATTTGAAATCGGGAAAAACACCCCTGCTTATCATGCAATGGTAGTTGAGAGAAAGTTGAAACGAACATATTTGATACCTGCGTCGCACAGTGTGCTTTTTGATCGTAGCGCTTTCAACGGAAGCAATATTTTTATATGAAACAAAATAGTTTTGAAAGCTAAACTTATTCCCTTTCACCGACAAATACTGCCATTCACTCACAGCTACTCCTTGACCTTAAAAAAATTGGTCAAAAATTTTGTTCTTCGAAAAAAACTTGCAAAATCCACCGGATTTGTTCCAAAACTAATTTTTTTGCATGTTTTGTTACACCAATCTCTTGGACTGTAATACTTGGTCGTGTGCGGACGTGTTGAGCAAAGCTGCTGCATAAAGAATATTGACACCCCTATTGCGAATGTCGACTGGCAGTAGATAAACGACTCTTAAGCGATTGTCGATTACACAGGCCAACAAAAATGAAAAAAAATGTTGGTGCTACAAATGTTAAAGCTATTTTTGATAGGCTTTTTTGTGCTGATTACGAATCCGTAAGTACAAAGGATCCAACACGTACAGGTTTTGGAAAAATCGAGGTCAAAGTGTCAAAAAATCGGGCTTTTGCAATATTTGAGAAGCTCTAGCAAAGAGTAAAAAGGTGATAGAACCTTCCACTTAGGCTTAGATTAAAGCAAGAACCCTCGACTACTATCCTTGAAAATACCATTCCTGCACATTGAATTTATGGTCACTTATAGTCATTTATTGAGCAGTAAAATTTGACTTTTGGCGAAGTTTGGGTCCCTGCCGCAATTAAACAAAAGGTGATAGAACCTTCCACTTAAGCTTAAATTAAGGCTTGAACTTTCGACTACAATCCCTAAAAATACCATCTCTTCGTCTTGACCCTAAGATCACTTATAGTCGTTTATTTAACAGCAAAAACTGATTTTGGCAGCATTTTTTTTTTTCAATAGCACAATTTGCCAGCATTTTTTTTATTGTTCA
>NW_023458556.1:106328148-106331545 GCF_013731165.1 Rhagoletis pomonella | reverse complement strand
TTTTTGTAGAGCGTTCAATTTCCTACCAAAATAATTTTTCAGTTCATTTTTACAATGCATATATGTCAAGCTACAAAAATAAGAAAAACGAAACATTTTTTCCCATGTTATTTATATGTGAAATGGAAAGTTAGGAACAGGGACCACTTAATGATAATATTAAGGCTCAAATTTTTAGAGGCTCTTTTTTTCACCTTTTTGAAAGTTTTTAGCCTGTTTTTTAGTTGAAAAAAAAGTTGCTCAAAAATGACACAGCCTAATGTACATACCGATTTTGAAGTAAAATCTAAATACCTAAATACATACATATGTATGTATAAAAACTGATTTATAAAAATTTGAATCTTTTAATGCAATCTGTATTTTCTGTTTTCAATTTAATATAAATAAGTATGTACTTATCTAGGCATTCTACATTAGTTTCTCTGTAAGGCATTCTTTGTTCGCTTCTCTGGATTTTGTTTATCCATGCGTTCTCCCTTCGTTCGAGGGTAATGCTGCGGGTAAGGGCTTACCGCCAATGACATGCCCATGTTAAAATAATGCCTTCTCGAAGCGAAAGGGTAAGGGATTCCCATCGCCTAGCTCGTTTCCACTTTCGTTTCTGTGGTAATCGCGTTTTTTGCTGGGTCGTGTCTCTGCTCCAGCTCATTGTTACGCGATCATTCCCACACTGAGGGAAGTAATGCATAGTAAAAATTAATACTTTATATTTGATTATGGTTTAAAAATGTTCGAATAAAAATAATATTTTCATACAAAATTTATTACGCAAGTATTTGACTGTTCACATCTGAGTATGTATATGAGTGTACATACGCACTCCAAGCATGCAGAGAGCCGCTCTGAGAGCGCTGACAACACACACATTCATACATAGTACATGTTTTTCCGTACAAATCGCGTGCTGTGGTGTTGATGGATATTCAACATTTGAAAGCAAATTTATATGCCTGGGTGTAGCTGAGTGCGCAAAGATGCATGCCACAATTTTGTACGCGGTAATCGAGGTAATCTCGAAAACTTCTGAACGGATTTTGACGAGATTTTATTTTATTTATTTATTTATTTATTTATTTAGCCAATGAATACAATAAAAATTCTTATAGGCTAAGTAGAAAATAGTTTGACATTATTAATACATAATAAGAAAAAATAAAACTACTTATAAAAAAGATTCAGAGAATTCCTAAAGGGATTTTTTGAAGTTGAAAAATCGATATCAACATATCTATAAATTCTGTTGAATTCAATTAAGGCTCTAGTGATGGGAGCATTTCGTGCATATAGAGCCCTAAAAATACCAACATGGAAAAACTCTGAGCAGCGTAGAGGTCTGGCAGGTATATTAAAGAAAATCCTCTCAAGGAGTACGGGACAGTCTACAACACCACAGACTACATCGAAAACAAAAAATTAAGAAAGGATTATTCTCCTACTTTGCAAGGATTTTAAGTTTATCAACAGGCATCTCGATTCATAGGTGGGGATAGGGTCCGAAAAGCGTAAGTTATGTAGCGCAAATCGTAAGAAAACTTTTTGGATCCGCTCAATCCTAGCAATATGACACGCATAATAAGGAGACCAGATAAAGGACGCGTATTCAAGCCTGGAGCGTACAAAAGCCATATACAAAAGTTTCAGTGTATACGGGTCGGTGAATTCCCTACCATGGCGCCTTACAAAAGCAAGCATGGAATACGATTTTGTAATAATAAAATTTATATGATTAGCGAATGTAAACTTTGAGTCAAAAATTACTCCAAGGTCCTTAATTTCATTTAAACGCTGTAGTGGCGACATGGAAATATGATAAGAGCTCTGAATAATATTACAACGTTTAGCATGGGTAACGTAAAAGCATTTATTTGTATTCAACGAAAGACGATTTTTTATGCACCAATTGCTAACGTTATCGATATCGTTTTACATAAATTGAGAATCGAGAGAGTTACTGATCGGAGAATAAATCTTAAGATCATCCGCGTAAAGCAGAAACTTTGACGAGGAGAAACATGTACAGATATCGTTAATAAACAAGGCAAAAAGCAATGGACCCAGGATGCTACCTTGCGGGACTCCTGAGCGTGCAACAAAAGGCAGAGATCTAACATTGTCGAAAACAACCATGCAACGACGATTGTGTAAGTACGATGAAATCCAGCTCAGGAAAACTGGGTGGAAACCGATGCAGCCTAATTTTTTAACAGGATACTATGGGGCACCCTATCGAAAGCCTTAGAAAAATCAGTATAGACCGTGCCAACCTGAAGCGCTGATTGGAAAGCAGTTATGCAGTCATCTGAAAACACTGCTAAATTTTATACCGTTGAGCGGCCCGGTATAAAGCCATGCTGCTGCGGACATATTGAATTCTTAGCAGCAGATAAAAGTTTGTCTTGGACAATGCACTCAAAGAGTTAGAGTATGAATTTACGTGTACACCCAGTTTGAAATTAATACTTTTGAGAGTACTAGCGTGGACACCTTTCTTGACAAGGCTGTAGCAAAACATCGAATTCTTTTCGATACCAGTGCGATTTGAGATAAATTCTTTAACCATATCAGCGGTGACTGAATTTGAAAAGGGCGAAAGATGCAGCCATTTATAACGTTCGGCTACTGCAAGCTCAGTGTTAGAGTTCGAACCAACAAAAAGTTGTTTAATATTAGTTTTCCTTTTGTTTTCGACATTCTTTCCATTTGAGTTGGGCGAATCGGCTGTATTATTGTTATTGACAACATTTTCACTTGTTTTGTTTAGAGAGTTAGGGCAACGCGAAGTAGAAGTAGCAATAGGTGCAGTTTGCTCAATATTAGTTTTCCTTTTGTTTTCGACATTCTTTCCATTTGAGCTGGGCGATCGCGAATCGGCTGTATTATTGTTATTGACAACCCTGCAAAAAAATGCGACTAATCCGGGATGACTCCGGGAGCAATCGCAAAGGAACATGCGACTAATACCACTTTTGATCTCTTTATATGGAATGAACTGTTCGCTTCTGTTCGAGCATGTCCTATGAAGAGACTAAATGTTCAACTTTATACCCGAACGGGTATAAAATCCGACTAGTCACTTTAAAAAAATAAAAATTTGCGCCAGCTGCGATTCGATCCGTGGTTCTCAGTTTTGTTAAGCGAATACTCTCTCTATGTGCCATCGCCGCACATGAAATTTCATTTACTAAGTGCGTACATATCATTAAATCGTTAATAGTACCCGTTAGAGATGAGTCGGGGACTAATTGATCTCCAATTATACCCGTAAGGGATGAGTCGAGACTAATTGATCCCCAATAGTACCCGGATGAGACTAGTTGCGACTAAATAATGCCCAATTGTACCCGATTGAGAGTAATCTCTGAATACTCTCTTTAGAGATTAGTCACACAATTTT
>NW_023458556.1:106325247-106328048 GCF_013731165.1 Rhagoletis pomonella | reverse complement strand
ATTAATTAGAACTTTTTTGTAGAGCGTTCAATTTCCTACCAAAATAATTTTTTCAGTTCATTTGTACGATGCTTATATGTCAAGCTACAAAAAAAAGAAACATTTTTTTCCCATGTTATTTATATGTGAAATGGAAAGTTAGGAACAGGCACCACTTAATGCTAATTTTAAGAGCTCAAATTTTTAGAGGCTCTTTTTTTTCACCTTTTTGAAAGTTTTTAGCCTGTTTTTTAGTTGAAAAAAAAAGTTGCTCAAAAATGACACAGCCTAATGTACATACATGCATATTTAATTAAGCTTAAAATTGTACTTCCTCACTCTTGTACTTCACTTCATTGATTGACTTCAACTTCGCTGCAAATCGAACAAAGCAGAACATGATTTTTATGGGAGACAAATTTCCACAGAAAGTAACGGTAGAAAAAAGAATTTTTGGATATGCCTTCTATTTTTCCGCTGACTACGATGCAGCATTTTACTTTGCATTCCCCGAAATGAAGCAAAGAAGCCAATAAAAAAAAATATATTATAGGACATTCTACTTTGCATTCCCCCAAATGAAACAGCGAAATAAATAAAATATTGTAGGACATTCTACTTTGCTTTACAGGCAATGCCTAAAAGAAGCGAAAAAAATTCGAAGGCATTATAACGCTATGCCTTCTAGAATACGTTACCACTAAAAGCTATTACCGATTTTTTGCTGGGTGATAAAACAGTAAAAGTAAAGCGCGACCATTTTCCTCTAGTATCTGCGTGTGCGATAACGATTCTTAAGTCCCAAGGAGGTCATTTGGTGAGATCGTATACGCTCAACAGCTCCTGAACGTCGCATTATCATGAATAACATCGATTCAAGGGCTACATCTCGTTTCAAAACAAAAACAAAAAAATTATAAACATTTTATCGGTATTGACAATTGAGTTGCAAGCTGAATTTCAAAGGCGTCTGAATCAAATTGAAACAATTGAAAAAAGTATAATATCGCCGTTTAAAGTACAAAACCGCGTATAGTCATTCTGCAAAACCGCGTAACTGACATTTGCTGCCAAAAATTGGATAAGCTGTCACAAGCTCTTGGCTCACTCTTTATCCATTCGTCGTGAAATATTCTAGCCAGAAATGTGATTGCTTTATAAAAAAGAGAACCATTTTGAAATATGAGTGTTTTTACTATCTAGGAAATAATTTATGCAACCTTTCATACGCGGTTTTGCATTTTGTTGATACGCGGTTTTGTACTTTAAACGACGATATGATTTTATAATGCAAGGAAAGGGTTGCCATGTTTACCTTTAATTGCCAAAGTTTATGCGCTCATGTACAGGATCGTCAATAAGACAGAATAGCATCATCGTCGAATTGTGTAATTCTTTCAGATACGTGGATGGATAATGAGAAAGCTTTAGACATTCCCAATTTTGATATAGTAATCTTCTATATATATAAAGTAATAGCCGTTTTCGTTGTTCGGAGTTAACTCAAAAACTACTGCATAGATTTCAGTCAAATTTTCTGAGGTTATACCTTGCGTATATGGTCCTATTATAGGCTACCAGAAAACTCGCTAGGTGGCGCTGGGTCGAGTTATTTATAAAAGTCGTATTTATGAACCGATTTCGTTCAAATTCAAAACGTGTGCTACATCAAATAACGGGAAATACGTATGCGAAAAATAGACCCGCTAGGTGGCGCTGGAGACGATTTATTTATAAAAATCGTATTTATGAACTGAGTTCTTTTAAATTCAAAATGTAAGCTACCAGCATGATGGAAAATACGTTTACCAAAAATAGACCCGCTAGGTGGCGCGGTTCGAATTCGTTGAAATTCAAAGTATAAGCTACCTGCATGATAAAAAAGCATTTGCGAAAAACGGATGGAATTTATATTATTCCATATATATAGCCCATTATAGCCCATTAGACAACACGCTGGGGGCGCTGGAGTAGAGTAAGTCGTATTTATTAACCGATTTCGTTCAAATTCGCGAAGAGAGCTACCGGTATGATGAAAAATTCGTTTCCTAAAAAATGAACCCGCTATATTTTATAAAATCTGATTGAAATTCATGCAGTCCAAATATATAGAAACCCACACGGGGTTTGATCTGCTTTGACCCTGTATTAATCTTAGACGAATTTACTTTTCATATGGCTAAATGGAGGATTCATTTAAGTATGCATGTAAAAAACCGCAACATTGTGTAAGCGCGCCTTTGTCTGACGCCCTCATACACCCTAAATGCGATCTTGCACCTACCTCCGATTGACGAAATCGCTCGGGTCGACCGTTAGTACAGCAGTAAGACTCAAAGAAACCAGTTCATATATATATATTAAGGAAAATTGTAAAAGTGGCAAATTGATAAGAAAAGATTCGACCACATCCGTAAAAAAAAGGAACACGGTAGGTATATCAATGGCTTCATTTGAACGATATTTAAGAGATTACGCGACTCACTTAGTCAATGTATGGGAAAAATTTTCATCCTGTGGGGGGGTTGCAGGATTCTTGGCCCTCCTATAACTGAAAACGCTCATCTGTGCTCTTTAGTTTCCTTATAAGGACTTTTATTGGCTTACATGACACATCGGACCAATGTTGAAGTTGCAAGATCATAGAAGAATATTACGCACGCTTGGCAGAGATCTCACAGGTGGAAATAAGACCATCGGTAAAACTCATGACATCGAAAGGGAAAATGTTTATTTTGCAGACCGCTTCTGCATTTAAACGCTATTTTTGAATTGGCCAACGCAACAGATCTTATTAGGCGCCGCGAAGCAAGCGGGCATTG
>NW_023458556.1:106323762-106325147 GCF_013731165.1 Rhagoletis pomonella | reverse complement strand
GCCAACGCAACAGATCTTATTAGGCGCCGCGAAGCAAGCGGGCATTGGCTAGTCTATATATAAGCATGATTCAATGGAACAATTTTCCTCTATGTTTCTTAACCAATTCAAATGGTTGTTGCTTTGTTGGAAAGGTGTTTTGTCGGAGGGGTCCACAAAGTTTTAACTTTTCGAGAAGTGGCAAGGGAGTCGAGCTATGCTAAAAAATCGCATTTTGGATGAGATTTGCCTCAAACTCAGAACACATATTAGTAACATATTCGAGTTATTTCAAATTACCGGCCATGCAATATGCTATCATATCTATTATGCTTTCCATTATAATTCTACCGGGAGTTTCTGGAAAAGATTTTATTGTTCAACGAAATTCACACACATATGTTGCTCTTTAGTTCGACAAACCAAAATTTATACATTAGCTTACAATTATTATATTATTTAGCAACCTACACTCAGAGAAGGAATCAAATTTTTTGTACTCGATCCCAACATCTCCGAACTTAAAATCGGACTAAAATTTAAAGTACTAAAATAGAGAACACAAATCTTATATTAAGTATGATATTTTGAGTACCAAATATAACATTTTTGGATTCCCAAAGACGAATAGGTAATTTTTAAGCTGATAAAGTTAGAAGGACGAAATTCGAGGATGTTATCGAGTTTATATAAGTCATCAACATATAATTTTTTCAAAAACAAATATTGCGAAATTTCAACGATAAAATTTTAAAAGGACATTTTCAATACTTATTAGTCCTTATGCACAAGAAAATTGAGTCTGTTTAAATTCTGCAGAATTTCTTCTTTAATTTGATACCCATACTTCTTCCCTAAGCACATTTTACTGCATTTTTTAAATCATTTTTGAATTACTGACATCAGAGTGAAAAACTCAAATCGCAATTTTACTAAATTTGGGTCGTCATTTCGCGAATATATTGATTTTTGTGCGTAAAATTTACATTCGCACGCTGTTATATGTATAGTGAGCTAGACATTTATCGAAATATATTAATTACTAAATAAAAAAAGAAATATAGCCAATACTGGTGAAGAAAAGGAGTTTCTGTTATTGCCATCAATCAATTGCCAAGAATCCGGGGGTTTTTGGTACCTATAAAAGGCCGGGATCCCGGGATCCCAGGATTAACATTCCTAGTACATACTTATCGTCCATTACAGTACAAAACCGCGTATCAAGAGAATGCAAAACCTCGTATGTGAGGTTGCCAAAATTTTACAGGAGAGAATAAAACCAGTCTTATTTCCGAACGGTTATCTCTAATTATTTCTACCTTATATATCTGGTATATATTTTGGTACGAATGGATAAGGCTTGATGGTAGCAGGTTCCAGTGAGCAAATTAAATATTTGGCACAGA
>NW_023458556.1:106312926-106323662 GCF_013731165.1 Rhagoletis pomonella | reverse complement strand
GAGAGTAATCTCTGAATACTCTCTTTAGAGATTAGTCACACAATTTTTTGCAGGGAACTTTTTCACTTGTTTTGTGTAGAGAGTTAAGGCAACGCGAAGTAGAAGAAGCAATAGGTGCAGTTTGCTCAGCGGACAGCAGCAGGCAGAAGAGGCGTTTTTGCGTTAGCTAATGCTGATTGAGAGGAGTCAGAAGCAGCAGCAGCAGCAGTAGCATATGATAACGGCAGCAATTTATCTACGGCATCATCGCAGTAGGCAAAGAACCAGTAGTAGAGTGATGTTTATTCTCAGGGACAGGTAGCAGCGCCGGCGGCTTAAGAGAGCCATTGCAGAGCAGAGATACATTTTTTCTTAAGTGTGTGACGTTTTGGGACAACATACCAACGGCAGGCGCGAGATTGTTTTCAAATAACGTTTTCTGAACAGACTGAAGTTGTTCTTGTAACCCCTCCACTTTTTTTATAAGCAGCAACGTGTCCTCATGAAGAGCATTGATTAATGAGAGAGCTTTTTGATGATCAGCTCTTAAAGCAGCGATTTCACTAAGCACAGTTTGCATTATCTCAGAGACATTACCTTTCTGCTTCTCAAGCCCAGTTCCGATAGTTTCATGTTGTTGGGTAGTGAGCATGGGAGAAGTGCATTGAACTTGCGGGCGTTGGGAGTGCATTTCGAATGCATTACGATTTTAGGTATTCCATGTTTTAGCGGCAGCGTTAATCAGCGGGGGCGAGCGAACACAACGCACAGACTGACACACGTCACGATAGAATGGCCGATTAGTTTTTTGCAAGAAATCCAAGTCAGTTTGCGATAGATTAACGCACTTTGCATGAAAAAAAATCATTGCATATATTTCACTCCGTTTGACCACTAACACAAGGCATTATCAAAAGCGAAATCAAATAGTAATTGTAAATGTACTAGTGTCCAAGTAAAACGAGTAAACAGAGCGTTTTACTCTCGCACATAACAAAAGCACACGATAGAAATTAAAATATCCGCACCGACAAGCACAGAGCAGAAACACGTCGGAACCGTATGAGAGACAAAAGCTTATTTTTATTTGTTGATATCCACAGATGGTCAGGGTTCGAATTGCACTACAGGCAACATCTAAGTTAAATATTTTTTTGTTTTAGTTTTTGTCTTGATTATTCACTTCACGGATGCTTTTTTAGAACGAACGCGGTCATTTTAATATGCGCGTAATTGAATTGAATATTTACCAATATACAGTACTTTCGTTGACGTTTATAGTAAGATCAATTACGTTTCTATTTGATTTTAATATTTTTTTTCCCTCAGTGCAGAAGATAATTTAGGTAGACCTTCTTAAGTAAAACTATTCTAAGAGGCCTACCCAACTGAAAAGTGCTTCCTTGCATGCCTTCTAGAAGGGCTCATCCATTTACAATTTACGCAAATGCACAAATTTATATTATTTAGCAATACAAATTAATTTCAATGAACATTTTAAGTTGCAATAACACATATTTGATATAAACCTTAAGTAAATATTTCAAAGATGTATGATTTTTATAAATTAAAAAAGCAACTAAAGAAGCAAAGAAAGAGGAAGCACTTCAATTTGAGCCACTCCATACAAAAAAGAAAGGAGAAAGGAATGTAGAGTGGAAGAACTCTTGACTCTCAGGAAGACATTTGGGAAGGGCTTTTAACTCCTGAAATTATCTACTGGGTTGCTCGAGTTTTAACGATCGTAATCCCTAGACGAGGTTTATTGGGCTGTGTTGCCGAGATGTATATACTCCATGGAGCAATCCCTTGAAGAAGTTTTGTGCTACTCTGATGTAATGCAGAGCTGGACTATATGGTCCTGACCTAGGACATCACAATGTTAATTGGATTACATTGTTCAAATTAATTTTGGGTACTCTTGACCCTTAGGGGTACTCTTTACATGGGTGCATGGAGTAGTCGCCTTTTTGCATTGTAGCTTCCCTGCAGTAAAACTTAGAGACAGTCTGACAAAGCGCTAGTTCCGAACTACATATATCAGAACTATCTCTGAACTAGTGCAAAACGGATGCAGAGCGGGACAGTTGAAACTTGCGGTGTAAATGTGCAAATGCTCACTACTCGTACAATACGAAAGTAGCTCAGCGAGAAGACCTCCGACTCAAGCATCGTTGGTCGCGAGTTCAAATCGCGGTGGAGGCAGTTGTGAGTTTTAAAATTTAATGAATTTTAATTGTTGTGTGCAGCTTACAATAATTTTTATTTTTCATAAAATATGTAACAAAAATGGAATCTGTAAAAGAAAAGACAAAACGAAAAATATATCCAAAAATCGACTTTTCCTTAAAAAAAAACTGTCCAAAACGAAACCGTTTGAAAACCAGTTGCAAAATAATGCACTGGGCGACAATTGCCACCGCTAATGACGTCGCCGTGTAAAACTAGACAGTTGAAAGCATTGCTTAGGTATTGAGCTAGAACTAGTACTGTCGGCAAAAGGTCTAGTTCTATGCTAGTTCGGAGTCAGTCAGATTTTCTGCAGGGTAAACACACGTACAAATATACACACATATGAGCGGCCGGTAAGGCCGTGGTTACGCCACCAATTTCGATTGGCAATCACCGTGCAATTGTTGTTGTGCACAGCACGGAGTGAGAGAATTTTCGAAATCGAACAGCCAGCACGCCAATTTTTCAGGGTGGCAATACGCTATTTTGCGAAAAAGTATTAGTATTAAACATTAGAATAGTAAAAAATATTTTTTTATTATTATTATAAAGTAGATATTAAAAAAAATATATTATTATAAAAATTAAATATTAAAGAGGGAAAAAATATTAAGTTGTTCTTCCATTTTTCATTTTCCGACTTCAATTTTGATGCATTTTCAGTTGCATTTTTACTTCAGTGCTGCCATTGTGTGCGAAATTGTATGAAATGGAAAAAGGCATTTCTTAAGAAGCAACCCTGTGCTCGCCAATCAGTAAACAGAGCGTAACCACTTCTCACCAATCACCGAAATTTTTCTCTTTTGATTGCCAATTAAAATTGGTGGCATGACCACGGCCTAAAGCGACGAGAATAGCGAAGAAAACAAAAACAAAGTCCGATTTTCATGAAATTTTGTATATAAATAGCTTTCAGCATGTCATAGGCCAAACAAATTTTACTTCTTTTCCAGCAGGTGGACCAGGGACAAATCCATTCGAAAAAATCGCATTATAGTCCGATTCGTTGGAAATTTGGTACGTAGCTAGCTTTTTGCCTGGATTAGGACATAGGATCCTGTTTTCCGGAAAGTGGACCAGGGACCGACCAATTCGAAAAAAATCATAATTATGGTCCGATTCGCTTAAAATTTGGTACGTAGGTAGGTTTTTGCCTAGATTAGGACATAGGACCCCTCTTCCGGAAAGTGGACCAGGGACCGATCTATTCGAAAAAGATCGTATTTATGGTACGATTTGCTTAAAATTGAGTATGTAGGTAGCTTTTTGCCTAGATTAGCAAATGGATCTTTTTCCGGAAAGTGGACCAGGGACCGTCTATTTGAAAAAATCGTATTAATGGTCCGATTTGCTTGAAATTTGGTACATAGGTAGCTTTTTGCCTAGATTAGCATATATGATTCTTTTTCCGTGAGGTGGGCCAGGGACCGCTCTATTCGAAAACATGGTATTTATGATCCGATTCGCTTGAAATGTGATACGTGGGTAGCTTTTTGCCTAGGCTAGCATACATGATTCTTTATTTTTTGTGAAGTGGACCAGAGAAAGTCTTATTTATCGTCCGATTTGTTTGAAATTTGGTACGTAGGTAGCCTTTTGCTAGATAAACATATAGGATACATTTTTTCTTCTCATATGTTCTGTTTTGTTTGAAATTTGGCGCGTAGGCAGCTTGCTGCCTGGATTAATATATAGGATACTTTTTTCTTATAGGTGGACCAGGGACCGATCTGTACCTATTTGCTTGAAATTCGGTACACGCGTTATATAGATATACATACATAGAATAGAATTGCATGATTGTTTTACAGTTCTTAATGTTTTAAGGCGCCGCAAAGCAAGCGGGTATTGGCTATTTATCTATACTTATTATCTATACCAATTATATTAAGAGAAGTGCCATTTTTTATAAGAGGTGATCTCGCGAACGGCTGTATCGATATTTTTGATATACATAGGTGTAATGTAGCTGGAGTGCTGTTGCATGGTCGAATTGCAAGTCGGTATGCTTGCGGTGCCTGGCATAGCTCATCGGCAGGGGTGGGTCTGTTGCACTCGCCTTGCCTACGCTACACTAACAAAAAGATCAGTCATGCCGACATATCGTAAGTTGAAGAAGACAGTAGAAGTTTAGACTACAAAACAAAAAAAAAAAAAACAAAAACAATTATGCAAAGAAACAAGAAAAACATTAAAAGTCCAGTCCCATCAGGCGGAGTCTACCCACCCTCTTCAGCGTTCAGCTAACGCGAAACCATGGGCGTTGTGCTGACTCCTCTCACATTACAACGCCCCCTTAACCTGATTCAAGTTCGTTAGTCCGTCATGCAGTCAACCTAAGTTTATTAGCCCTGTCGCCTGTCATCACTCCCACGTCCCCTCATGCGCGCAAGCGCAACACCCACACCGAAATTATGAGTACACGCCTCATTTTTATGTACAAAGTTTCATCCAAAATTCATATCTATTGATCTAATTTAATCCAGAACTTAAAATCTCTAATCGCTAACCCTATTCTTTCCTTAAATTAACCTACTCATTCCAAGGCATCATTATAATTCCATTTAAGCTAATCTAACTAAATCCAAATTATGTGCATATGTGCATGTATAAACCACGTATGCACAAATGAACTCAATCAATTAATACCGAAATGGGAAAGATTTCAAAAAAAGTAATCAAAAGGGAATGGCAACAAAACAAATCGTAGCTTTAGCAAACTAACTAGACGTATAATTGCTTACTATCTACATTCGATCTACCTTCGCTGGGTTGATTTCAATCCAGAGATCATATTTATCATTGATTTCCACTTCTATTAGTATGTATACCATTTAGATAATAATAAAGCAAATTCGGCGCATAATTATGTATTTATGCATGTACTTATGTTCGCTCATTTTTTTAAGAGCTATGTATCTATGTATATATGTGCGTAAGAGTATACAATAATATAACTCACTCACCTTGTCCGCTCCTTCGATGATGGTACCAAGCCTTTTTTCGAAAAAAAAAAGTTTTAATTGCGTATGCATGTTCACATTGAGCAAATTTTGAGCACTGGTTGGGGTAGATCTTCGGTAGATTGGGCAAATCGCTAATTGCGCCCCAATTGGGACAAAATTAGAGCCCAATTGGGAACAACTTTTGGCTCTGATCGGGCAACCTCAAAAAATTTCTAGCAAGGGCAACCTTATCATAATGGGTAACAATTTGTGTGCCCTCAACTGGCACGAAAATCTGCTAGCATCATATAAGTGCATTTTCAGAAAAAAAAATCATAACTCGAAAACGACGAATTGTAGCACATTGCTACTCGTTCTGAGAATAGTTAATATTATTCCTTAATAGACAAAAAACTTTGAGAGAAAAAAATTTGGCAATTTGAAAAAAAAAATTTTTTATAAACAATAATTAATTATTAATAAACAATTACTGGTGTTTAGTTCACTAGATCGATTCAGTAGATCAATATCTAAAAAAATCGTTAAAATCCTTGATTTTTCGCGGCAGTTATAAGCGATTTCATCAAAAGTTGCTATTAAGAGAGGAAAAAAGAAGCGTTCGTACTCAAAAAGAAAAAATACGTGTCTCCTTAAATTGTTCAAGGAACAATCCCTGTGAGTTTTATCGCAAACTTAAGTAATTTCAACCACAAAATACTATTATTTGCAAGAACCTTTCACTAAAATTGTAACTAACTTTTTATTATTTATTAATCCCTTTTTGATATTCAGCAATAGCAAGATAGAAAAAAATTATAAACCAAAATTAGTAATATTTCTATGAATGTAGTTATAAAAGTTCACAGAGGAAATGCCGGAAAACAATGTATTGGCAAAGACATAAAATGTATGGCAATTTAGATGTCAACAGAATAATAACTACTATAAAAAAGCATGAGAGAAGTTTGCGAAGGAGGAAATCTTTTCAATTTGAACAAAAAAAGCTTTAAATGCCGTTGTAAAACGGTCAACAAATTTCTTACAAAATATTTTGATTTTTACCATGATAAAAACATTACAAGGTAAAATCATGATACAAATATTTAAAGGTAAAACCAGTGAACGTTTATAAATGAGAAAGCGCATTTTCAGTGTGAACTAATTGCTGCCAGAAATTTTGAGGTGCGGTCGAGCAAATATACCACTCGTCGACGAAATGCACCACTCGACGGACGGTGTCGGCAGAGAAGTGTCGGCTGCCACCTTTCATTTCATTTTTCATTTATTATAAAATATAACATTAGCACAATAAGATCCCAATGATCTTTTATAGTACAACTGTAACTTATAATAAAGAATTACAATATGTTAATGTTTAAAATTAAGTAATATATAAGTCAAAAACAGGAACAACAAAAACTTACAAAACTCTATAGAGAATCACAGGTGGAGCATAAGGAAAAACATAAGAATAATGTATTGATTACCCTATACCTAACTAGATAGCGAGCCTCAGAGGAAAGGGTATAACTTTGGATATGAAATAGCATTTTAACGAAAATAAGAATACAAAACACTCTTAAGGTTGCTTATGTTCAAACTATTACGAATATGAGATGGAATCGAGTTCCAGGTGCGAATAGCATTAACAAAAAATAGTCTTGCAGATGTTAGATAATTATAGTTGGGCACGATCAATTCCGTTAGGCGCGCAGATTTCGGGAAAGACAATTTTTCAAACAGATAGCTAGGTTCCTTATTCATCATAAGGCGAAATAGAAAAATGCAATTTCTAGCCTTCAAGTATTCAAAAATACCGCATCCCAAGAGCAGTGATTTCCATTCAGATATATGATCGTATTTCGCCAACCCAAAAACATACCGATTGTGAGTCCAGCTTACTGTAGATTAATTCCGAGTAACATATTATAGGCAATATTAATTGAATGGCGAGTTTACGCCTAATGCACACCGGTGTAAAAGTAGCAGACATTCTTAAATTCCGCAGAGTATAATATACTTTGCCGACAACGGAATTAATATGATCAATGCAGGTTAAATTAGTGTTTACAACAAAACCTAGGTTAGTTATTTTTGACACAAACTTAAGGGACTTATCACCAATGTACAGAGAAGGCATCACATTACAATTAATATTTCTTTTACATACTGGTAAAACAAATGATTTTTCACTATTAAGACATAGACCGTTTCTCACAGACCATGAAGATATAGACGACAAATCACTATTGAAATCCGCGCACAAATTAACCACATCGTCATGAGCCCCTGACAAATAAATTTGAATGTCATCCGCATAAGCATGAATTTTTGCATGTTGACAAGTATTAAATATGTCATTAATGAACATGCTAAATAGTAATGGTCCCATAATAGAGCCTTGGGGTACACTCGTTGCTAGCGGTCTAAGTTCGGATACTTCATAACCAATTTTTACTCTCTGAGCTCTGCCGGACAAGTAGCTTGTCATTAATCGGACAGCAAGTTCACTAAACCCAAAGTAGTTCCTAAGTTTAGAGCAAAGTAGGTCATGGCTAACCGAGTCAAAAGCTTTGGAAAAGTCTAAAAGGCATAATAGTGTCAAATTGTTTTTATCAAAGGATATCCGTATGTCGTCAAGTATTTTAATCATAGCTGTGGAGTAGCTGTGTTTAGCTCTAAACCCTGACTGAGATGGAGACAGTAACCTGAATTTGCTGAGATGACAATATATTTGTTCAGACATTAAGGACTCAAGTACTTTAGACAAGACAGGCAAGATACTAATTGGACGGAAGTCACAAGGACTACATGCAGATTTATTTTTAGCGACTGGAACCACTGTTGCAATCTTCCAAGCATCAGGGAAGCATGAGGTTGTGAAACAATGGTTAATGATGTGAGTCAATGTAGGTAAGATGAGCGGCAAGATTACTTTAACAAACCTTAATGGAATTCCGTCTTCACCAATTGCGTTGGATCGTATTTTGTTAGTACATCTAGCTACATCAAACTCGGATACAACACTAAACTTGACGTGGTCCAAAGTTATGCGGTAACATACATAAAAAAAATAAAAAATAAAATAATAACAAGTAATTTTTAGCAAAAAAAAAACCGACTTCAACTCTCATATAAAAAAAGTATATATATATATATATCTCATGATCCGCTGATCGGATCTTAACCAGATTAGTATGGGACCACCTCTGAGACACTACCTTTCCGATGTAAAAAGAATTATCGAAATCGGTTGACGTGGTCCAAAGTTATGCGGTAACATACATATAAAAAAAAATATTCCGACGAACTGATAACCTCCTCCTTTTTTGGAAGTCGGTTAAAAAATAAAAAAATATTCCGACGAACTTATAACCTCCTCCTTTTGTGGAAGTCGGATAAAAATGGAAGTCAGAACGACAAGTGTAGAGAAAGAAGCGGGAAACGGGGAAAGGAGCGGGCTTTTGTACATTTGCATGCTTGCCGAAAATATGATATTTGCGTGAAATCAATTTGCTGATTGCAAATTGATTTTTGCAAACATGTATGCATTTTTATATTTCAGCTAAACATGTATGCATTTACATTTATGGAAATAATTCAGTTTTCAAATCTTTTCTAATAAAGTCGTGTAGGAAGTTGCCATTGGATGGGTGGCAGTATAATTTTCCCCCACATTGTCATTTACATATCTAATTAATTACTAAACCTAAATTTATAAAGCACATATTTTTAAACTTCATTTCATTACCTATTTCTGCTACCAAATTTTTCATGCATCCAAAAAGACAAACAAATGAAAATGTAAGTATGTATGCATTTATAAATGTACATATGTACATACATATATACGACTGTTCTGCTTTCGTCTTCCCCTCGCCGCTTCCATCCATTCAAATTATTAAATTTCTGCGAATCGGCACCAGATTGGCACCGGCGCGAAACCATTAACCCTACGTTTACGAAATATTTAGATTTTCGCATAACTTTGCATTTAATAAGGCAATACTTGTACATTTTGTATGGGGAATAATAATAATTAATTTAAAATTCTGCATGTATCCATGTTCTCGACGATACATGTAACTTGCATGAAGATTAAACATAAAAAACGTTGTAAAATAGTGTGTTATTAACAGCTGGAACTAAAAAAACTATGTCCGCTAAAATGGGTTAAACGCAAACTTGAATTGACATTTTTACACGCATACATGCATACATACATAAACATTTACAGTGGAGTAGCAGTAGCTTGGACATCGCATTGGTTGTACTATAATGTGTTTGAATCTTTTTATGGTACTGAAGATTTGGGTACGGATGAAAAAATTTAAAATAATCTGTGGATATATATAAATATATATTTATAAACGCTTTGAAGTATAGAAATTGTTAAAATTAAACAATATATAAAATCATTTTTTTGCATTTATACAAATGGTGTTCAAGGCACTTCGACCCAGCTGTACAAAAATCGTGGCGCGTCATAGACAAAAATTTTATAAAATCGGACCGAAAAATGTGAAAACGAGCTAAGTTGCCACGTTACATTTATGAACTTGCGATAAAACCACATATGTTTGTAACTTTAAAAGTTTTGATTTTATTTAAAAAAATATTGTTTTTTCCCGCAGAAAACGTTTACTTTTATTAACTGTTTATTAAAATGACATCTTAAAATATTGGTTAATGATTGAAATATTGGTATGGAACAGAGAAATAGAGTGTTTTCCAAAAATGTCCAAAGTTCGAGATAACTTAGTTTACTGGATGTGTGCCACTTTTCACTTGGTTGGCCGAGATTTCTTCAATTTTACATTTTAGAATTTTTGTGTCGGATTGACAAAGTTGCGCTTGAGGATGATGAATCTGCGGGAAGATGTGCCGGTGTAGGATTTATGAATGAATGATCTTGACCTTGAGAAATATGCGAATGTGTTTATGAATGAAATAGTTATTGTTGTTTTGAGTATGCGTGTAATTATGTGCATATGTATGTATGCTGCCGTAAGTTGTACATATGTACATACATATGCATGTACACAATATGTACATATTACATATAGTAAGAATAATTTCAACTTTTATGCATGCATTTATTTTATAGTTTTATAATATTATATAATATTTTATTAGAATAAAATAGTTTTATATAAAGATCCATTTTACATGACTTTAGACGATTGTGGAAAAAGTCAAAATATTGCTTAAAGAAAATCTTATCAACTTAGCTGAAATATGAAAAATTGAAAAAAAATGAAAAGTCAAAATATTGCCTTAGATAATCTTATCAACTTAGCTGAAATAGAAAAATGCATACATGTTTAGTTGAAATAGAAAAATTCATAGGTACATGTTTGCAAAAATCAATTTGCAATCAGCAAATCGATTTCACGCAAATATCATATTTTCGGCAAGGAAGCAAATGTACAAAAGCCCGCTCCTTTCCCCGTTTACCGCTTCTTTCTCTACACTTGTCGTGCTGACTTCCATTTTTAACCGACTTCCAAAAAAGGAGGAGGTTATCAGTTCGTCGAAATATTTTTTTTTTTTTTTTTTATGTATGTTACCGCATAACTT
>NW_023458556.1:106306096-106312826 GCF_013731165.1 Rhagoletis pomonella | reverse complement strand
AAATCGCTGCATCTTTTAGGCGCATCAATATTACATAGTTACATCCCGAGCTAATAAAAGGAAGGTAAAAATTCGCTGCATCTTTTAGGCGCATCAATATTACATAGTTACATCCCGAGCTAATAAAAGGAAGGTAATAAAAAGAAGAAGCATCGTACAAAAGGCAGTATTGCCAAGTTTTGAATTTGAAAAAGCACCAAATTTTTATTGGTGTATTTTATGGACTTTATATAAATACATAATTTTATTGTAAGGATGCCGATTCAAATTAAAAAAAAATCAATGTTTCTTGCACAACGGTCGATTTCATCTGGCATGATTGAAGGTGCTGCACATATTTCGTTGTCGCTTATGATTGTCACTGTGCCATGATTTTGTTTAAATTTTTGCTTCTATTTTTTAAGATTTTCTAATTTGAAGTCTTCAAACTAAAAACAAAAGCACCAAAAACGCACCAAGCACAAAACTCAAAAATTTTCGCGTTTTGAATACCCACTAAATTTGGTGCGAAAAGCATCAAGTTGGCAACAGTGAATGTAAACAAAAGTATATTATGACGTCAGCGATTGGGTGGATGCTGTCAAATCGACGATGAGAGGGTTAGCGGTCCGCGAATGGCGCGACCTTTATTTTCTGGATCGTGGTGGCAGCCGACACTTCTCTGCCGACACCGTCCGTCGAGTGGTGCATTTCGTCGACGAGTGGTGCATTTCGTCGACGAGTGGTATATTTGCTCGACCGCACCTCAAAATTTCTGGCGACAATTAGTTCACACAGAAAATGCGCCTTCTCATTCATATACGTTCTCTGGTAAAACCGCTCGCTCAATTCGTCCGCCATTGGATTTTTTTTTGCTAGCATTTTGAGTTTACTCTCTCGAAATAATTCAAATGTCAAATAAATTCAAAATAAACAAATGAAAATTTATAATTTGAAAATTTGTTTATTCAAATGTGGGAAGAACTTAAAGTTTTATAGAAGGAAAATGAGATGCTGCTTTAGCGGCTGCGCTAATACCGTTTTGCAAGCAAAGCAGTATAAAGTTCTTTCAAGTTCCCGCAATTACCGTGTGTAAGCAAAACTTGATCGAGGTTGGTGGTGTTAAGGCAGCGGATTGTCCCCAAGGGCCTATGTGTGCTAGGCTAATTTTCTGCCACACCATTTGACCCAAGATAGTACTTAGCAAAAGTGCAGTGACTTCAAGGTTAAATTTGTTTAAATGTATGCCAAAATCTTCGCCTTAGCATGTGGGCAGAAATTCGTCACACAATTGCTAACATTTGTTTATTTACATATGTACATACATACATACAAGTGTACATATCTATGAATCAAAATGTATTCAACAAAGAACAGGCTATAATGTCAAATTAAAATGAATTGTTAACCCATTTGAAAATGTGTTTTTTTTTCAAATTTGAATTAAAAAAAAAAATACACACAAATTTTTCAAGCAAAGCTAATTTTCTTAATAAACGTGAAATTGTTAAGAGATAAACTGCCGAGAACAGCAAGTAAGTACATTTAAGTTTGGTAATAAGTAAATACGTTCGACTTTGCTTAAATATTTAATGTAAGGAAACCAAGATGAAACGATGCAATAAAAGTCAGGACACGAAAATAGTGCGATGTTTTAAACCACTTAGTTGCGAATTCAGACGGCAGCGATGGGAAGAAAGCTTTGGTGTTGTACTACGTGATTCATCTCGCGTTTGTGAAAACCACTTCAAGGAAAGTGATGTGCAAATCAAACACTTTCCAACGAGCTCGTTTATACCCATGCGCAGTCCCAATGCCATACGGAAAAACTGATACAAGTGAGGATTTAGTACACGATCAGGATACATTCTTTTTTGATGCCCAAACTCAAACAGACGACTCTTTAGAATGCACGTTGCGAACAGAAATATTTCGGCTTACCGAAATAATTAAACCATGCAAGCAAGTATGGAAGAGCTTAAATTAAAACCCATCGAAGCAAGGTCTTTAATGGAAAACTAGTTCACATAAAAAAAATTTAATTTCAAAATTGTTTGAGCTCACATATAAAATTGGTAAAAAATGTAAAATCATACTTTTATAAGTGTCGAATAATGCTTAGGATAAAAAATTGAAATACGACAATTAAAAACAAGAAAATTGATAAAACAATTTTATAAACAATTTGTTTTATTTTATTGACAAAATATATGTGATGTAAGTAATGTAAGTAAAACAAAACTATAATCGAAATAAAAGCCTAGGACATCAGTGCTGATAAGATACATGCATCACTAAGGGTTAATTCGTTTGTTTATACTTTTTGACATTATAGTACCTTAAAAGAGAACCGCACTGAGTTGTCAATCACACCTTGTTTAATACACTTTGCTATGAATGTACATTCAAATTTTAATGTTTCGATGACGTCGAGAGAAATTTAAAAAAATGCTAGCAAACGTCAAAGCTCCCAAAGCTGGCTCTCAGCGATTGTACCTTATAAATATTTTTATCATGGGTAAAATCATTGAGAGACAGTCTGACGTTTGTCAGCAATATAATTTTAAAATTCGAACTCAAGCTCACACACACATTCTCATTTTTAATCTCAAACAACAACAATTGTGAACAATTTCATTTTTTATTTTCAATTTTATATGATTTTAAAATGTCTGCAAACGTCAGAAAACAATCATGGCCGACGAATTGAGAGAATGGTTTTACTTTCCAATGTTTTTATCATGATTTTTACTGGGTGTAATTGAAACTCAGTCAAATGAGTATTAAGGAAAAGAAAAATTTGAGAATAATAAACAGAAAAAGAGATGGGTGCACAAAAAGTTCAGTTAAATGTTATACCAAAATTCTTAAAAAAGTAAACAAATCTATTTTTTTTAATGTTACTGTATAGAGAGAGCTCTTTAAACCTATTTTATTTTTTATGAACAAGGCCATAAGCGTATACCGTTTTTATATATAAATCTTATAGCAAGATGCTATATATTTATTTATACACTTTTTGGCTGGCGAAATGTGTAGTTTTTTCAACTTAATAAAAAAGCGTATTTAACCACATTAAATTTCTTTTAATATTGATCGGCGCAACACAATAACTCTTTTTGTTGCACGAAACTCTTGAACACGTGCCTGTCATCTATTTCTTCTGTTTCGACATTTCGACATTTCGCTTTTTTGCTTTTCTTTCATTTTGACGTCATTCGCATTGTCAGATTTTTGAAATTCGTTTTGGTTCCACATTCTGCTATTTCATAATTCTTTCATTCTCATGTCATCCATCTTCCATGTCTTACCTTCCATTGCCGTTGGGATCGTCGAACGTGCCTGTCAAACACTGCCGCCATCATGCTTTTCAGTTTGGCAGACACGTCCGCTGTTAGAAAGAGAATATGTAGATAAAAAGGGGCGTACGATTCCATACTTGTAGTTGCATATATACGTTGCTCAGTTGGAAAATTGACAAAAAAAAACAGAAAAACGTGGGTCGTGAAAAAAACAAAGTGAATCGGAGGCTTAATCAAAAATATGAATAAATAATTAAAATTCGTTGTGTGATCAATTTGCGGTAAGGACCACACCTAAACCGAATGGAAATACATAATACAAAAAGGTTGTTACACTAGTGATGCAAAGTAAAACAAAATCCAAAAGAGAAGCCAACGAAGTTTTAAAAAAACAGAAAAACGCGGATCTATATGAACTGCAGTCGGGTGTATAAATCAGAGGTACATCGGAATAAAAATGTATCCCCTTTTTTTATAAAAAAAACCCTAAATCTCTTCTAAAAGTGCATCATATTAGGGTGCACGGTGAATTCTATGTGTGTAGAAGTGAGCGAAATCTATATAATTGGTAAACCTAATGCAAAAGAAATATCCCTGATATGTAAAAGTATAATCTAGTGGCGTATAACTTAATCAAATAAAACACCTCTTTGAGGTAAAATTTTCGAGTGACGAAACTTGAACTAGAAACACAAAATTTATGATATCAATTTCGTGACGAAAATTATACGCATTTTTTAACTACCTTGGAAACGTAAGGAAAATCTTTTTTTATTTATTCGGAACGTTGCGAAAATCCGTCTACTGCTAGATACACAAAATAAAAAACAAAACTTTTGCAACGATGCGTATGAATAAAAAAGATTTTCCCTACGTTTCCAAGGCAGTTAAAAAATGCGTATAATTTTCATCACGAAATTGATATCATAAATTTTGTGTTTCTAGTTCAACTTTCGTCACTCGAAAATTTTACCTCAAAGAGGTGTTTTATTTGATATAATATTAACAAAAAATTCACAAAAAAAAATTTTAACTCTAAGTCTCTATTTGACGATCCCAACTAATAAACTACTCAACCTAATAATTTAGTGCAAGCGTTTGCTTTGCTGCTCCTCTGCTGGTGGCTCTTGTGACAGGTGAACGAGTTTGGTGTTGTTGTTGCTTAGCTTTGGCTCCCACGTAGTCGCTGAATCCCTCATTCCTCTCGCGCTGATTTGGTGCTCAGCTGTTGCCGTTCGCTTCCCTCTGTCGTACTACGGCGGTCGTTGACCCACTCCGGCCTTATTCAAAACACTTCCGCGCGCTAACTTTCGTCACGAAATTAACTTCAACTAGGCACGTCACCACTATATTAATCCCGTTGGACGTCATTACGGCCTTTTATAGAGGTGACTTGGCCGAATGAAATCACTCGTGGAATCCACAATTCTGCTCAAAGGCCCCATTTCAACTTACCACTCTCACACTTTCATACTACTTTATCGCAGCAAATGTTGCTAGCGCTACATGATTACCGACTTCTTATACAATGTTGCCAGCGTTTATGCAACATTATGGCTGTTTTGTATACACACACATATGCACGCATTCACACGTCCGTTCACGTACAGGCGTGCGTATCAGGCTCGCATCCGCTGATGGTGCCTGCAACTTGGAGCTTGTGCGTAAAAGAGTTAACAACGCCGCCTGTCTTGTTGGGTTTGTTGCGTCCAACGTGTGGCCTCGACCCACGACTCATAGCCGGGCGATTACTGTCACTTGTCACTTGGGCTAAATATATACATTTAACGACGGCATCACAGGTATACTTCTATTTTTTTACTCAACCTTATACTATTTATATCACAGGTGGAAGAAATAACTAATTAAATAAATCAATACATAAATATCACAAATGTAAAACGGTATACATAAAGTAATATCAAAGATAAAATTATAAAAAAATATCACAGTCGTTTAAGTATATAATTGGATAAATAAATGGTTAAGTAAATAATTAAAGGAGTATAAATAGAATAATAATCACAACAATGGTCAAGTATGGTAATACATCATTAAATAATTACAAAACTAAATAAATATGTAGATAATATAGTGAAGTGCCCAATCAACAGTCAAATGTAAACAAAAGTCACTTATGCCTATGAGTAACATGAAATATTCAGCACACGCACCTAACATTCAACACGCAACATGCGACGCAGGACTACATACAACATAGACCTATCTTACAAAAATGTCTTTAGCGTGGTATATGCCGATCCTTTTCCTATTACTATTTATTTATTTATTTATTACGGTCGTATGACCTACATATATATACACATATGACACATATATAACACAAATTACAAAGTCCACATTTTTTCATTAAAAGTAGAGATAGCGTAATGTTAATTTTCTTATACACTTATTTTAATTTTTCTTTTAATCTAGGTGAATTATAGGTTATGCATACGTACATATACTGGGCGGTTGGAAAGGACTAGTTTCCAAGCCGCCTCCTCTCCATAGAGGCAGGCGCTCTGAATGGACCGAGATCGTACATAGAATTTCCGCTAATGCTTAAAACGATACATTTTATATGTTTTGGCGCTAACTTAGCATTGTAATTTACAATTTGCGAGCTTTGTTTAAAGTTTTGGCGATATACCACTTGTCCAATCTGAAATTTTATATCTCTACTCCTAGTACTATAAGCCTTTTTGCTCCTTTCATGGGCTAACTTCAGCTCTTTCATGACTTTGTTTCGAATCAGATGCAGCCTGTCGCTCGTTGCCGCCACCTTGCAATCACTGTCTCTCAAGGCGCCATGCTTTCGGTATAGCTCGTATGATGCAGCATGCTGTATCAAAGGCATACCGAAAGTGGCGTGGTACGGCGATGTATTGATTGCTGAGTGTGAAACACTGCGAAGTGCGAAGGCCGCGTCGCTGACATGCTTTTCCCAGTTTCTCTGGTTTTCTTTGATAAATTACCTGTAATACAGATTGGTTGACCCTCTCAGCAGCGTTTCCCTGAGGTGAGTAGAACGCTGTTTTAATGTTCTTTGTGCCGCATTTCTCCAGGAAATTGCTAAACATGTCAGACACAAATTGTTTTCCGTTATCGGAGTGAACGTGTTCCGGTACACCGAATACGTGGAAAACATCTCTTTCAAAATATTTTACGATTTTAGCTGAAGTTGCCTTACGCATTGCTTTGGAAAAGGCCAATTCCTCTCTTCGCATCGCTTATCTAGACATACAAAGATATACACATTACCCAAAACTTCCAGGCTTGGTCCGCTTGAAGCTCGTCCCCTGTCAAACTGTGCTCGCCGGTACACGTAGCCGTCCGATACGCAAAGGTCAGAAAGTCAGTCTTTATTTTCAGTCACTGTCCTTATCAGCTCTTCATACTCTTCAGATGCAAACATGGAGATTCGAGGCATACGTCGATTACTCTGT
>NW_023458556.1:106295343-106306086 GCF_013731165.1 Rhagoletis pomonella | reverse complement strand
AAGTCTGTCTTTATTTTCAGTCACTGTCCTTATCAGCTCTTCATACTCTTCAGATGCAAACATGGAGATTCAAGGCATACGTCGATTACTCTGTCGCTTACTTTTATTTCGTCCATATTCATTCTGAACAGCGTATCAGGGACGATATTTTGCGCGCCCTTTCTGTGCTCAATCTCAAAGTCGTAACCCTGTAGTTTCAGGATCCATCGCGCCAGCCTGCCAGATATATCCTTTTGAAGCATTAGCCACTTGAGGCTCGCATGGTCCGTAATTATTGTAAAGGGGAGACCCTCGACGTATGGCCTGAATGTCTTCACACTTACGATCGCCGCGTAGCATTCGAGCTCTGTAATGCTGTAGTTCTTTTGTGCTTTGCTAAGCTTAGCTGACACATAAGCCATTGGTCGTTCGATTTGGTCGTCGTCCAATTGAAACAAAACCCCACCCACTCCGTCTGTCGATGCGTCACATTGGATATAAAAGCACATTGGATATAAAGTCCAGATGTGTCAGTACGGGCGCCGAAATCAAACATTGTTTAAGTTTCTCAAAGGATTCCTTGGCTCCGTCAGTCATCGTGAATTTCTTAATTTTGTCTTTTGAAAGGCAGTCGTGCAATAGTCGCATAATCCTGAATAAAACGACGGCACCAACCTGACAAGCCAGGGAACCGTCTGAGCTATTTCCGGGTTTTAGGTCCAGGAAAGTCCCTCACAGCTGCAATCTTGTTGACACCCGTTCTGATACACCCATCCCCGACTACGTAACCGAGACATCGCACTTCTTTGTAACAGAACTTGCTTTTTTCTACGTTTATTGTCAATTTTGCATCACGCAAATACCGAGCGACCTTTTATAACAAACATATATGAGACGATAGATCTTCTGAACACACTAACAAATCGTCAAGATAAACAAATACACATTCACGTAACGAAGCGGGTATGACCTTGTCCATTAAACGACACATTCTTTGTGCCACGTTACATAGTCAAAAAAGGCATAACTGTGAATTGGTATAATGGTCGACCTGATACTGTAAGCGCCGTCTTTTCCCTAGATTTCTTTTCCAACGAAATCTGACAAAACGCGTCTTTAAGATCAATAGCTGAAATATATCTAGTATTTTGAAGTCTGCTGAGAATACCCTCTATATATTGGAGTGGGTACGCACCCTTCACTGTACTTGCCATCTCCTTGCAAGCATCTAAGCAGAGGCGGTGTTTTGTGCCTTTGATTACTAAGGAGACTGGTGAACTCCAGCTACTGTTGGACTCCTCAATAACTCCCATGCTCAGCATTCGATCTAGTTCAGCATAAACTAATTTCTGGATTGCAGGTGAAATAGGGTAATGTCGCTGTTTTACTGGCAAATTCTTATCAGTGGCCTCAATGAAATGTTCTTCTAACTATGTCCGACCTAACCCTGATACCGAAAATTAGGGGAATTGTGACTTCACCCACTCTAACGCGTTGGATTGTTCTAAAATCAGTACGTGCTTCACGGCGTCGAAGGACAGGTTACCATTGGCGGGATCAAGTTTAGAAACCCTAGCACCATCCTCACTCACATTCATCCCCTTGTTCACAACACTCATTCCGAAGGCTTGCCAGAAGTTGACTCTTAAATACACCTGTTGTTGTAAACCAGGCACTATTAAAAACTCTAACTCTCTTGTAGCATTATCCCACAACACTGGTACCTTGATGGCCCCATTACTGCGGTCTCCTCACCATTGGCAGTTCTGATATTTTGGCCCTTAATTGGCAGAATTAGGTCCTCATTACCCCGCAGTAGCATACTCGCGTCCTTGCCCAGGGAGCTAGCTCCTGCCCCCGAGTCCAACAGCGCTAGTACCTCGTGACCCCCAATTTTAGTCTTGGCAAAGAATCGGTTATCC
Organism: Rhagoletis pomonella; assembly: GCF_013731165.1. NCBI lineage: Eukaryota > Metazoa > Arthropoda > Insecta > Diptera > Tephritidae > Rhagoletis > Rhagoletis pomonella. Next base: position 106,304,185 of record NW_023458556.1, on the reverse strand, counting down.
CCCTTAACAGTGTCTATTGTTGAAATTAGTTTATTATATATTCTCTTAAAGTTTCTTTTCTTTTCCCTCATCTTGGCTTCTTAAAATTCCTGCTTTTTTTCTTACTGGCTCTTCTGACCTCTTCGCAAAATATTCTTCTACGATCCTCTTAATATAATAGTTTGCACTGATGTAAACTTTTTATTTCCTGTTTCCTTACTATTTCATTCTTGACTTTAATTTCATTTTCCTTTTCTCTCCTCTAAATCTTTACTTCCTCACTTCCCCGTTGTAGTCTCCTGGCTGAAACCCCCGGTTATCTCCGCCAGTTTGGAGTTTCTCCTTATCATTTTAGAAGACACAAAAGGACGAGTCACTATCACAAACAAAACACATCATATTGTGGAACGAGGACCTACATTTAATTTCCTTTTGGGCTTCGGCCGGGTTTTTAGCAAAGTGATCCACCGGCATGCCACACGCGAAACACGACCATCTTGGACGCGAACGTCAAATTTGCTATGTAGGATTTGAGGTTACCCATAATTATGCCGACCATTTCTTTTTGCGGAGTCTGATAGTCATGATGTGTATTTCGCTATAAACATCGTCGAAACTCTCATTCGGAATCTGCTTTTGTTCCATGATTTCACGGATGATTTCATAGTCAAACTGAGCAGTCTTGAAGTGGTTTAGCAGTTCCGCATTCAGCTCGAAATAGCCAAACTCGGAACAATCCGCCTGGTCCTCGTGCACCTGCCAATACCACTTCAAGGCGCCGCCAGAAACCCTCAAAGTCCCTGAAAAGCTGGAAGAAAGAGATGTTGTTCTGCTCACGTAGTTTTTCGACGCGAAAGATAAAACTCTCCACACTTATCCCTTTGCTATCAAACTTTATGTGCCACTTCTCGAGGTAAATTTTCTTCCACCTCGGTGGCTCTCGCGTGTCATGACTAGCTATCTCCATACTTCTGCTATCAACGTGTTCATCAGCACAATTCCTGGCCTTTTCTCTACGTCCTCTATTCCCCGGAGTTGATACTGCGTTGGAACGATGACCGAGAGCTTGAGCGGACGTCTCCATTTCGGCTACTCGGACGCTGAGCTTCGAAACATTGTCCCTCATGTGCCTTATCTCATTCAAACACTGCGACATCATATCGTTTTGTTGCGCCATTATTGCCATTAGACGACTCAGTTGCTTGATACTAGTCGCAGTGTTGGCAGGTTCATTCCTCTGATCTTTGGAACCGCCAGCATACGAGTCCCTGGATGGTTCGCCTCCCACGAAGTGGTCGTTCCCTCCAACTCCAACAACACTACCTTCCGACATTTGACACAACAAATCAAGTTCTCGTAAAAACTAATGCTGTTTTTGTTGGACTCTCCAAATGATATTTCGTTCGTTATGGACAAGGTGCTCGTTCGCTCGGTGGTAATCGTGCCAAAAATTATACTGGCGCATCCATTGAAAAATCCGAGGGAACGAAATCTATCGGACGTATCAATTTGGTTAAAAATAGAACCGACAACCTGGTTCTCTACGGCACGTGAAACGCTACGAGTAATTGGCCTATCTTTGCTAAGAATACCCAAACTGCGTATCGCTCTGCCCTAGTTTTCTGCTTCAGATATTCACTGACTCAAAACAAATTTTAACTTTAAACAGGAATTCAAAGAGTACGCACGTATAAACCGTGATAACAAAAACTAAGTTCAATTAAAATATTGCCCAAAATTTCTAAAAAAAATTCTGCAAAAAAATAAATAGATAAATCCAAGAAACGCTAAAGAAATTCACCCAAAAAATTCAAGAATTTCAAAATGTGTACATATGCATGTATGTATGTACATATGTATATTCAATAAAAGAAACGCAAAAATCATACAATTCAAGTTGAGTGTTATGATCAAAAAATAGAGAAGTGGTAAATAACAATGTGAAATCGTATGCCAAATAGATATATGATTATATAAGTAGTAGATATAAGATACTAGCTTTTACCCGCGTGATTCACCCCTCGTCTTTATACAAACATGAAAATTACTTATGTAAATTATACCCTCTTTCTGCTGCAGGTGTTTTTATTTAGGTTTAAATATCTCCAATATATTATATAATAGAAGAAATACTATCTAATTTCTTACGAATAGTACTCTAATATGATACTTCAAAGTATCTATTAACATAAATGCATTTTCTAATACAATTATCATACATTTTAATTTAATTTTTACATTTAAAGTTTTGGGTTTTACATTAACGCATTCTTGTTTATTGTCATTGCAAAAGCTAAGCGAACTGGAAGGAATTAAAGGAGTCATGTGACTTGTGGTTCCGAAGTTACGGCTGATAACCTTACTATAAACCAGGGCTGCAAGCCACTGCAAAAATCGGTGCGGTTTGGTTCAGTGGTTCGAACCATTTAGAAAAAGCTTGTACCGGTACAAGAACCGGTTCACGAGCATCCCTGAACCGCCGTTCGGTTCGGTTCAAGTGGTTCAATTTCTTAATGCTAAAGTATTTAAATATTCACATGTAGGGTGATGGAAAAAATAGGGACGCGACATTTTATCAAGTATTGGCTATTTTTCTTTTCTTTATTTAATGCTTATATTTTTTAACCATATAAACCCAATTTTCAAACTTTGTGCAAAAACTATGAATATTCTGCACAGTTTCATCTAAATTGCAAAGTTTTTAATAAGAATTTCTAGGAAACAAATTTTAAGTTTTAAGTCGATTTTTAGCAATTATTTACGGATTTTCTTCCATCAAAGTATGTATGTTGGACAATTTTTTTCTTTGGAAGAAAACAAAAAAATAATTTCAAATCAACGCGATCAAAGTGAAATTAGAAAAATTTTAATAAACTTTTTAAGGTTTGAATAAGTGGTGAGCCTAGTCGAGTATGTAGATTAAAACAGCATACTCAGAATTTTGAATTGACCCTCAAAATCTTGGCTTCATGTTGAAAACCTCATTTTCGGTAGGCTGGAGCTTAAACTTGGCTTAACTTCATGTGTACATGATCAAATACCGATATTACCACCTTTTTAATGATTAATAATTAATTACTTAAGAAGAATGTTAATTAATTCATTAATTTTATTTCCATCATTATTTCATTATTTTTGACATTTTTTAATTACACGATTAATATGATTATTTGATTAATTTCTATTATCAATCAACAAGCCAAACTATAGACAAAAATTAAGAATACATATTTAATAAACGCTTGAATTGTTTATTTATTTTATTCTTATCCAAATCTCAAATTTTAAACGTAAATTATTACTTTTATAAAATTAAAAAAAAAAATAGACTGAAATGTGCAAAGTTAATGAATTTAATTTGTTTTAACGAAAACTTTTATTTCTATTTTAGTTCACTCAAAAATGAACTAAAGTATTCATTTTATTTTTAACTAAAATGTTTTCTTTTGCATATTCAATATTATTATAAAAGATAAAAATGCAGTATTTATTTACCTGAAACCTTTTACTTTTAATAAGATTTAATGAAAAATGCATTTAAATTTATGTTCGAAAATTTAAAATATTAATTTATTTATTTTTGCTTTTAATTAAAACTCAAAAAATTTAACACTAATTATTGGAAAATCTAAATAAAAATGTGTAATATATTAAAGTGTACTTAATCAAACGTTTTTTATTGTATATTCATGAATTCATTTAATTTTTTGACTCCCAAAGTAGTGGTTTTGGTCCATAATTGGACTAGTATTTTTCTGCCTATTTTGAACTAGTATGAGACTAGTATATTTCTGACCGCAATCTGACAATTGCCATCTCGTAGGACATCCCCATGTAAAAAATACCAGTTGATTGCATGAAAAAAAGATAGTTGGCTGACTAGTTGGGCATGTGGTACATACTAGTTGTGAGGTAGTTTACAACTAGTACATTTGACTACAGGGTCGATATATAACAACAAGCATATAAATGCAAATTTCAAACTTTGTACGAAAATTAGAAAAAATCTACAAATTTCAACAAAATTGCATCTAAGATTCAAACTTTTTAATCCAAACTGCAAAAATCCGAATTTTATAAATTTTTTATTTAACAAGCATTGTTAAGCATTTTCTTCTATATAAAAAAATAAAGCATTCTTTATATGAGGTAAATTACATCTGGGAGTTGCCATCAATCAAAGAATTTTTTGCATTTTTACTATACGGGTTGCATTTTTGGACCAGGTATTACAAAACTTGAAAAATGCTTTAGAGAACTTTAATTTTTGAACCGAACGTTTTTTGGAGTGGTTTTCGGTTCGGTTTTGGCCTTTCAAAATAAAAACGGTTCGGTACGTGGTTCGGTTCGAAGCCCGAAAAAAGCGACGATTCGGTTCAAAAACCGGTTCGGTTCAAAACCGGTTTGCAGCCCTGCTATAAACACCTACCATTGATATGTTTGCATACCAAATTTCAATTTTATGTGGCTTATGGTTCCGAAGCTATGGCTGATTAAAAATTCTACGACTATGAGATATGCTACGCCCCCTCCTACAAAGTCATTTATATATACCTTACTATAAGCATCTACCATAAATTTGTATACATACCAAATTTCAAGTTCATGTGACTTATGGCACCGAAGTCATAACTGATTTAAAATTTGCAGGCATATGGGAGGTGCCACGCCCCTCGCAAAATCGACACCATATTTGCAAACAAAACCATACCTATAACCTTCCCGGGCTAAAAGCAAATAAGTGTGCAAAGTTTCGTGCGATTCCGTGCAGTGGTTCAAAAGTTATAACGTAATAAACAGACATTCACATTTATATATATAGAAAATATCGTCGTTTAAAGTACAAACCCGCGTATCAACAAAATGCAGAACCGCGTATCAAGATAATGCAAAACCGCGTATGTGAGGTGGCATAAATTATTTCCTAGAGAGTAAAAACATTCATATTTCAAAATGGTTTTCTTTTTTATAAAGCAATCGCATTTCTGGCTAGGATATTTCAGGACGAATGGATAAGGATTAAGCCAAGAGTTTGTGTGAGCAAATCCAATTTTTGGCAGCCAATGCCATTTACGCGGTTTTGCAGAATGACTTTAAACGACGATATGTTTGTATATATGCATGCACTAAAAGGTATTAATTAGTCCTATATATTCAAATGAGGTTACAAATAAAAGAAATGTACTGAAAAACAAAATTAGTTCACGTTTTAATTGTTCTTTTCAAATTGTTCTCGCAAATATTAAAAAAAAAAATTATTTTTAATGATTTGATCGGTGTGTGTGGTGTTGCCTTGGCGAGGTCATGTTGAGAGTAATAAGGCCGTATGCCCCCTGTCCAAAGTCAAGTCAGCTAATTCCCCAGTTATAAAAAGTTATGCACTACTCCACTCGGTGGTTAATCATTACGTGTGGTTGCCATACTTTCCTTACCCCATTCGAAGACGCGCTGTAAGCCTTACTTACTGATAATGCTGGACTACCAGTTATATAGATTGAACAGCTGCCTTCACACAAAAAGAAAAACAATTTAAATTAATCTAAAATCCCCCTCAATCTTTATGCTAAAGTCACCGCCAACTACCACTTAGGGCCGGTTGTTCAATGTCTGGTTATCACTACTTGCCGGTTAAACATCATTATCGACGTTTTCGACATCATGCATACAACATGTGATCGATAAAACTGTCGTTGTATTTAACCGGAGCTTCTACCTCCGATTAGTGCTAATCAGACATTGAACAACCGGCCCTTAAACAAAAGAGGGAATCTTATGAAGGAACTTTGTAAGCGGCTAAGCAGAAATTTTCTCGTTATCATGACGTTATCGTAACGGTAAGGCAATACTATTGGAAAAAGGGCCGCAAGGTGGCGCTGGAGTCGATTTATTGCTAAAAATCGTCAAGTGAAGTCATTCGGAGACACCAGGGATCAAAATCAAACTACCATCGTTAAATATACCACCATAACCCTTGCGGCCCTTGCTTTACGGCAACTAAACAAAATAAAGCAATTCTCGATGAATGCCTACAAATTCAATTGTAAGATATGTATGGTATTTCGTCTGAAATAAGTGTGTGTGTATTGGATTTCTGTAGACCAATGATGTTTTCCCATTTTGAAATTGCCACCACCTTTTTTATAGAGATTCAAGGACGATTCACCATCGAGCCGGACCATTGTTGCCGCAAAACTTCTTCACGGACATATCTTTTGACCGGGACGAAGTTCGCCGGGTCTCCTAGTTATAAATATAGAGAGAAGTCCCTTTTTTGTAACAGGTAATCTCGCGAACGGCTGGTCCGATTTTCATGAAATTTTGTATATAAATAGCTTTCAGCAACCACCATGTCATAGGCCATGTCTCCGGTAGGTGGACCAGGGACCGATCTATTCGAAAAAATCATATTATGGTCCGATTTGCTTAAAATTTGGTACGTAGGCAGGTTTTTGCCTGGATTAGCATATAGGATCCTTATTTTCGGGAAGTGGACCAGGGACCGATCTATTCGAAAAAACCGTATTTATTGTCCGAGTTACTTAAAATTTGGTACGTATGTAGCTTTTTGCCTAGATTAGCATATATGATTCGTTTTTCCGGGAAGTGGACCAGGGACCGATCTATACGAAAAAATCGTATTTATGGTCCGATTTGCTTAAAATTTGGTACGTAGTGACACTTTTGCCTAGATAAGCATAGGTATATGATTTGTTTTCCGGGAAGTGGACCAGGCACCGATCTATTCGAAAAAAAAGGTATTTATGGTCCGATTTGCTTGAAATTTGGCGCTTTTTGTCTAGATTGGCATATATATATATATATGATTCCCTTTTTCGTAAAGTGGACCAGAGACCGATCTATTCGAAAAAGACTTATTTATCGTCCGGTTTGCTTGAAATTTAGTACGTAGGTAGCATTTTCCTACATAAACATATAGGATCCATTTTTTCTTCTAATATGTTCTGTTCTGCTTAATATTTGGCGCGTAGGCAGCTTACTGCCTGGATTAATATACAGGATACTTTTTTCTTATAGGTGGACCATATTCCTATTTGCTTGAAATTCGGTACACGCATTATATAGATAGACATACATAGAATAGAATTGCATGATTGTTTTATAGTTATATGTGTTTTAAGGCGCCGAAAAGCAAGCGGTTATTGACTATTTATAATAATAATAATAATAGATTGGCGCTTGCACATATGTTAGTGTTTGGCCGAGCTTCTCCTCCGACTTGTGGCGTGCGCCTTGGTGTCGTCACACAAAGCGGAGGGACCTACAGTTTTACGCCGGCTCCGAACGGCAATTGTATTTTTATGAGAAGCTGTTTTTCATGGCAGATATACACTCGGAGGTTTGACATTGCCTGCCGAGGGACGACCGCTGTTAAGAAAAAAACCTTTTTCCATATTTTTTTGCGATGTTGCTTTGACCAGGGCTTGAACCCAGGTGCTGATGAGTGAAAACGCGCACTGCTTACCACTACACCACAGCGGCCGAGACTTTGACTATTTATATATACTTATTATCTATACCAATTATATTAAGAGAAGGGCCATCTTTTTATAAGAGGTGATCTCGCGAACGGCTGTACCGATTTTTTTTTTTTAAATAGGCTTTTTTAGTTATAGGCACCCCATATTTCTGGAAGCATTTGTGGTAGAGTCCTGGAACTCGGTATGAAGATTTTGAAATCAATCCCACACTCTTGGAGAAAAGTGGGGGCTAATGGAAAAAAGGGTGTGGCGCCTTCCAAACATACGGAAACTTTTACTCTAACGACCGAAATGATTTTAATGAAATTTTTGTCCTAAAGTCCCTGTATAGCTTAGGTTCACAATTTAAAACACCAAGTGGCGCTGGAGTCGAGTTATTATTAAAAATCGTATTTATGATCTGATCTGGCTAATATTCAAAATATGTATTGGTAACGTGAAGGGAAATATTTCTGCGAAAAACATTGCTCGGAAGGTGGCTGTGGAGTCGGGATATTCCTAAAAATCGTATTTATGGTCCGATTTGCCTTATAATCGAGATGGATATTGGTAACGGTAGGGACAAGATTGCGCTTGAGTCGATTTATTGCTAAAAATCGTCAAGTGAAGTCATTCGGACACACCAGGGATCAAAATCAATCTACCACCGTTAAATCTACCACCATAACCATTGCGGTCCTTGCTTTACAACAAAATAAAGACAATTCTTGATGAATGCCTACAAATTCAATTGTAAGATATGTATGGTATTTCGTCTGAAATAAGTCTAGGTATATTGGATTTCTGTGGACCAACGATTTCTCCCATTTTGAAATTGCCACCACCTTTTCTTCACTGACATAACGCTTTCGTTAGGTTATTTAAGACGGTAATGGAGGATATGCTTTGATATGACCACAAAACCAAACATGAACGTGAATTGTGGTGAAAACGTTGTACCAAATGTTTGAGTTAAGAGATACAATTTTGGGCGAGACGAAGCTCACCGGGTCTGCTAGTACATTTATGTTCTTATTTGATATTAGTTTTTTTTTTGTGCGTTCCTTTACTTTTCCTCTTATTCTCTTTTAGTGAGCGTATTTTGCTTACGCTCTTGAATTTTGACACTTTTCAGATTTTAGTCAGAAAAGATAAGGAATGGACCTATTAAAAGCGAAGAAAACAAAAACAAAATCACTTCAAGTTGATTTCGATACTTCGCTTGAATTCTATAAGCAGACATAACTACACACTTAAAGCAAAAAACATACAAATGGGTATTATTTTTGTTGTTGTTGTCACGTTTTTCGTTTCATCGAGTTTCATATCACTCCCGCCGCTCAAGAAGCGAGCGAAAGAAATCCTTTTTCCTGGCTTGGATTGGT
>NW_023458556.1:106275228-106295333 GCF_013731165.1 Rhagoletis pomonella | reverse complement strand
GTGATACAACGTTCCGTCTAATTCAGAAGCTAGTTGGAAAGCACAGCATTCAACTACTATCATTTGAAGAGCTGGTCAGCAAATTGGAGGATCACTTCATGTCAAAAACGCACATAATCAAAGGTCGGTATGATTTTTATAAGAGACAAAAAATGGATGCAGAATCTTATGATCAGTGGGTAGCTGAATTAAAAGGTATGGCTAGAGAATGTAAAATTGCAATAAGGAATTTGTCAATGAACTAAATCGTGACATAATTGTTTTATATGCTCCTGATGAGCCGGTCCATGCAGCAGCGTTACAGATAGCTGACACATATGGAGCAACCCAAAGCACTATTAAAAGTATTAAAACTAAGTCTGATGAGGCGGAAGTATATGCAGTGAAGTACCGGAAACGATACGATCAGCATTTGGAGACTTCGAAATCGCAGATTCCAATAAGTAAGAAGAAATATGAGTTCCCATCTTTTCCAGGATGTCTTAAGAAGCACGAGAGAATCAATTGTAAGTACAGAAAAGTGTAATGTCACAAATGTAAGCGGGTTGGCCACATTTCCACGCACTGTAGGTCTGGTTCTAAGGCTCAAATCTAATTTATTGAGGAAGAAAGCGTTGAATTTGGCAATTGCAATACAATCGATAACGTCATAACTAGATCATTAAATAAAATGATGATCACTTTAAAAATAAACGATTTGCCAGTAGAGTTTCAATTCGATACAGGAGCTGTTCTCTCAATAGTTGGCTTAGAAACGTACGCTTATTTGAGTAAGCCACCACTATATCCTACACTTATTAAGCTATATGGGTACGGGAATGCAGAGGTTCTTATTCTGAATCTCGAGTTAGTAGTTGCAAATTCTACCAAATGTGGTAATATATTTGGATTTAAAGCTCTGCTTATTGTAGTTGGGCGTTTAATTTTTTTCTTAAGTGAGAAATAATAAATAATATATAAGTGTATTATAATTTTTCTATCATGCCCCCGGGGGCACCCAATTCGGGGAAAACAGGTTGGCTGTGCTTGCCAATGGTCCTCAACCGAAGCGCAAAAAACTTTTCAAAAACTACAGCAAGTTTTCACGACTTACCGCCAACAATGACGATCCTAAGTATATCGTGATTAAATCCGAAGATCCTAATACACCCCTTTCGAAGGTTTCATGTTTCCGCGTTTATAACGCCATACTTACCGTGAGCAAAGATATAAACAAAATTAGTAATTTATGCGACGGCAGCTTGCTACTGCCGTTCATTAAAACCAAATATCTTTTCAACATTGACGCTGTTAGCGTTAGCTATCACCAACGTTTAAATTATAACAAAGGCACCATTTGTGCACCATTTTTAAATGATGTGCCTGAAAGTGAAATAATAGACGGTTTGAGTGCGGTGAGAGTGAGACAAAGCATACCGGCGTTATACTACTATCGTTTAATAGTTATACCCTACCAAATAAAATCAATATCGCATGGAGAATGACCACGGTGCGTCCGTACGTGCCTAATCCAATGCGCTACAAGTCATCCCAGAAATTAGGCCACACACAGAAGCATTGTAAGGGTTCTCCAATGTGCGAAATTTGCAATTTTCCAGCTCCCCATGAGAATGACTGCGTTCGAGTTATGTGTGCGTATTGTTCTGCTGAACATCGCTCTTCTGACAATACATGCCCAAAATATAAGCAAACTAAAGAAATTTTAAAAATAAAAACATTAGAAAAATGCAGCATGCGCGATGCTCTCAAAAAGTATAGAGAAAACATCTCTGTCCCTTCCTTCACTGCCAGCTTTGCTCAGGTGCTTCAACCTGCAAACGCGGTTACCTCTACAATCAACACACCGACAAAAATTTCAGCCACTACAAATTCCACTTAACATTAAAATACGCAAAGTACAGCCGACAAAGATTTACCTAATTTATAAAAACATAACGCAGGGGTCACCTCTGCTTCCTATTTATCAACAAATTCCTTAGCTAGCAATAATTGTTCAAATGACGAAAGCAATCATAATATCATCAACAAACCTACATCACTCAATACAAGCCACAACAATGTTTCACAAACAACAAATAAAATCAGCGACAACTGTACCCAATATAACTCTTCCAACAGCCACATTCATTTCTAACTTAAACAACACTTTAAACTCGCTTAATAAATATACTGACTTCAACAATACTACTACCAGTGAACCCAATCATGAAAATAGCATCCCAACAACTAACATTACCAACGAAAATCAATACACAACAAATAATGAATATACTGAACAAATAGAAATCGATTCTGAATAAGTTTGCCTTATCTTCTCTTCTCTTTTGAACTTGTTCTCAATTGGTGGCACTCAGCTCAACTGCCTGCTCATACGAGTTGAATTTCTAGGTCCCTTTCTTTCTACCCTTACTTTTTTTCTCTTAAAAATAGCTTATATGATAACAATTTTGCAGTGGAATTTAAACGGCTACACTAATAACTATACTATTAATACACGATCACGCCCAACTATCACACTCTTAAATGAAACTCACCTCGCTATCAACGCTTCGACTTTTACTCCTAAGCAGTACACGTCTGCTCCAAGAATGATAGAATACAAGATTGCGCCAATGAGAGAGGATTTTTGAGCGTAATTTTTGCGTGACGTCATCTTGGTGCAATTGCGAGAGAGAAATGCCAAAACGCATATAAAAATATGTAAACAATGCAGAAAAATGTGTTAATTTTAATATTACATGACCCAATTTTGCAGAAATCAATAAATATACAAAGATTGATTAATTAGGAACACGTAGCAATAATTTTGGACATGTAGCCCTTTAGATAAGTACGATTTTTAGCACATGAAAAAATGGATGTATTAACAGTGTTTGCAATTTCATGTAGACCAAAAGGAAGGTGTGCAGCGAAGTGAATTTTTGAACTTGCCATTTTAAAAAGCCATGCAGAGTGCATATTTATATTTGTGGACGGTAGCCAACCACCATAAACTCCACAGTTGTTGACTCCACAGCTTTTATTTGATGACTTTTGTACCATTTCCGAAAGGATGCATGAGTGTGGCTTTTTTTGGAAGCAAATATTCTATGTCAGTAAAACATAATTTAAGCTGAACTTTTAAATGTATAATAATTTGGGCACTGTTTTGTATTAGGTACGTAACAGCGCGGTAAGATGCCGCTTGAATTAGCGCCTGGCGACCTTATACACTGGTGCATTACCTCATTCCAGCACTAAAAAGAATCAGGTACTAACAAAAATAGTAGTAGCAGTAGTGTAGTTCACGTATATATTTACTGTAGAAACTGCTTTTGTATGTATGTCATTGCCAGCAAACTAAACCAGCAACTGTCTACATTCACCATGGAAATATACCTACTACAAATCACCAAGAAAAGGCCAACATAGTTCCATATACATAAAAGCTCATAGCTCACACACATAGCACAAAGCTCGATTTGGTGTTTAATGCATCTCCTGGCCGGCAGAACTGCTTCCACTTTTTCGCCAGGTTTGCGTCCGTAGGAAACGGAAAAAAACTTATATAGCATGCTTTCCTTTTGTTTTCACTATTACACTTTGCCACTGCACACTTCATTTTGCTTTTTAATGTCTCAATAATTGTTTAAAACCACGCAGAAATATTAACGCACAAATATTTAAATTTTTATTTGGTTTTTTCGTATGCTCACATTCAACAATTGCACCAAGATGACGTCACGCACACAGCTCATTCTGTCAAAATCACAAAGAGCGCATTAGCGGTACCGCGATTGGCGCAATCTCTATTTCTCTCAATCGTGCGTCTGCTCCACAATTTTTCAAATATTAACACAAACAAAAAAGGCATAGCAATTCTCATAAGAAGAGATATTCCATACAAAATCATACAATAAATACATTCAACCCAGCCTACTGGTTCTGTCGATCGAAATCAAACTAGTTCAAAACATCAACATAATGTGCACCTATATTTCACCACACCAACAATTTACAGGTTCAGATATAATGCAAATAATTAACCAAGCAACTCTTCCAGTAATCCTCGCCGGAGATTTCAATGCATGGAGTCCGATCTGGGGTTCCCAAAAAGCCAACACGAGGGGTAAAAGCTTCGAAGATGCGCTACTTAATCTGTTTGAACAACGGAGCCGAGACACACTTTTCTACTCATTCCTCCTTTTCGCACGTAGATCCAGTGTTTCCAGGTCTTCGGCATGAGAAAACGTCCCTCTTGGTCTGAAAAAACGTAATTTCCTACCCAAAAACGTTTTTTTCAAATGTATGCACAAAGAATTTTTCTTATTAAACTTTTATTATATGCGAAGGTCCATATGTACGTAAGGTATATTAAAATGTCATTTGCTCTGTCACATTTAAAATTCATTCTAAACTGGTTTGACATCGGTAATATAAAAATCATTTTATACATACATTTGTGACCAGCTGATTAAGTCATCGATTTTGGCTGCTTCTTTTTTGTTTATTTAATGTTTATTATTTTTCCATAAAAGCCTAGCTCATTATATAACAAACAAAATATAAATCCACATTTCAAACTTTGTGGAAAAATTATTAAAAATCTGCAAAATTTCAGCTAGATTTTCAACATTTTATTCAGATTTTTTAGAATTTTTTTGAGTATGCAGATTGATAGCCTATTAAATTCCAGGGCAATAATGTGCAAGTTTTAAGGTGCTAAAGAATAGCGTTGAATTTTAATATTTTTTTACCTTGTTGACATTTGGTTAAGTGGTCCGTTGTCGAAAATGCTAAATTACGTTCTGTAAGAAGGAACATAGCAATATTTCAACCTTTTTACGTTCATTGCATTTTCAATAAGGGGGCCATGCGTGTCATTTGTGTCACTTTCTTTATGCGCTTAAATAAGGGTTAAGTCATCTGTGTCCAAAGAATAAATATTTTTTGAAGCTGTTGCTGCATAAAACAAAGTTTGTAAAGATTTATTAAGAAAATAATTCATAATCAGTTCTACTTACAAGATTTAGTAACAGAGAAATATTACTGGGAAGTTAAAAAACGTCATTTTTTACACAAAAAAACGTCCAAATGACGTTAAAAACGTCAACCTGGCAACGCTGCGTAGATCTCACAATGTGCACTGACATACGTGCCACAAAATGCGAATGGAGTACACTCGACCACCTTCACGGAAGCGATCACTTCCCCATTGTACTAAAACTACACATAGGTCCTCTAACCAATAGCCAAAAAGCAAAAATCATATTTAAAACTGATTACACTGACTGGGAGAAGTTTCAGTCGTTCTATAAAACAGAAATAGCCCAATATCAGACAACCCCAACAAAAATTATTCGCTCAGCAGCGAATGCTAGCATACCACAAACCAAGCTAACTACAAATAAAAAATCTGTTCCCTGGTGGAATAAAGAAATTGCGGAATTGCGAGCAAAAAAAAAAACAAGTAGCTTGGTGTGGATACAGTCTCGCTCACTTGTCAACCTAATGTCTTTCAAAAAAGCTAATGCTCTTTTCCAACGTTCCGCGAAGCTGTCCAAGCGTAGGTGTGTTGAGGATTTCACAAGCAAAATTAATCCTTCCTCTAGTCCAAAATTAATATGGATCGGTTTGAATCAACTGTCCGAAGCCCTTAGAAACACAACCATCCAAAATGCGAAGGGACCAACAGGTTTGGTAACCGATTCAATTGAAATTGCCGACCTATTCGCAAGATACTATTCTGAAACAAGTGCAGATAACTCATTCAGTACACAGTTTCAAAACACTAAAACTTACACACTGTCCGATAATTTTCACTCTGTTCACCCTCATTCATTTTCTGCTAGACAAATAAAAACCAGCATTTCACTCACTGAATTCGAATTCGTTGCATCTACAGTAAAGGGCAAATCCACGGGTCAAGATAAAATCTCTTACCCAATTATCAGGCATATGCCTAATAGTCTAAAGCTTCGATTGATAAAGCTGTATAACAAAATATTCGGTACTGGCATCTACCCCCAATTTTGGAAAACGTCATGTGTCATACCTTTTCTTAAACTACACAAATCTTCCAATGAAGTTGCTAATTACAGGCCGGAAAAGATCGTCCCCAATCGCCAATCGAATCAAGTCGCCTACAGAAAAGGACAAGGCACGCTAGACGCTTTAGTTCAACTCGACGATTTCATAAGTAACGCTTTATCTAGCAAAAACCACATTTCCGTACTAACTCTGGACTTTCACAGAGCTGTCGATAGAATTGGAGCCCATATTATAATTCGGCAGCTTAGAAAATGGAAATTCGGTCAGAAAATGATTAATTTTGTTAGAAACTTTTTTACAAACAGGAAAATCAAAGTTAACGTAAACGGCTTCCTTTCTTCAACACTCCCCCTCTCTAATGGTACGCCGCAAGGCTCACCTCTTTCAGCTCTTCTTTTTATTATTGCCTTTGATAATATAAGTCGAATGATAACTAACCATAAAGAAATTGAGCACCAGATCTATGCGGATGGTGTTTTAGTTTACACAAGAGTTTCTGACGTAAATTTAGCTCAATCGCTATTTACGAATATACTTGTTGAAATTGAGTCATGGTCGCTGGAGTCTGGAGCTTCACTTTCTATAGACAAAACATACATCCTTCATATATGTAGGAAGCTTAATTGCAAAGGTTTTTCAGTAACACACAACCACACTAACAGTGAATGTAAAACACAGCTAAGAATTTTAGGATTAATTTTTGACTCTAAGTACAACTTTAACGCCCATTGTAAATATGTTAGAAAATCTTTAATGACTAGATTAAATATTGTTAAATATCTCTCGTCTAAGCAATCCTTTATTCATCCGAAGACGCTCGTGAATGTGGTTAGAGATCTGCTCCTTTCAAAAGTTTACTATGGGCTCCCCATCTATGGCAATTGCTCCAAAAGCAGTATTAATCTGTTAAGTGCACCATCCATTGTGCAATACGGCACAGTCTCAGGGCATTTCCAACCTCGCCAATTAAAACCTCACTTGCTGAATGTGGGCTTCCAACCATTCAAAACAGAATTATCGATTCTGATTCGGATCGATATCGTACTTGTTAACGTAAAAATATTTCATCATACGTCAACAAAACCGATACCGATTCGAAAATAGTCGCTAACTGGTTACATAATCTGTCTGGCTAGTTTAGACGAATTCATATAAATATATGTATATTTATTATAGATACAATGACTCAAACAAATGACCACGTGTTGATTTTTTTTGAAATATACGTTATCTTTTTCGAGCTATTTTTTTGTTTGTTATTTTTCCTAAATTTGAAAATTTGTTGAATTTTCCTAAATTTTGTACAAAATTGGAAACGGTTATTTTTATGGTTTGATTTAAAGCTTGGGCGGCATTTTTATGGAAAATTTTTAATATAGAACAATTTTTTACAATGTAAGCATATACAAAACGTTTCCCCTTTAGCAATTTTGCCACAATGATATTAAAATAAAAGATTAGCATCAATGAATTACATTAGTCATTTTGTTCACTCTACCCGATCGTTTTATAGGCTTGTTTTCAAAATAATGATACAAAGAAACCCTTGCCTTATCATTTGGATATGGATCTGTTGAATTTTAAAATGTTTCCTCAGTATGTACATACTAGGGATGTCAATCCCGGGATCCCGGGATCCCGGTCTTTTTAAGTCCCGAATATCCCGGGATTAGTCGATTTAAATCCCGGGATTGCTGGAAACAATTTTTTTGTTAGCCAATTAAATTTTTATCACAAATATCCCCTCTCAAGAGCAAAACAAGAATTTTTTGCAACCCTTAATGCTATAATTTCTTTAAGATCGCATTTCCATCAAAAGAAGGAATAATTTTGCTTCGCTCAAAATGGAATAGGTGATGCACTTATATATTTATTTTTTACTTAAATGTGTTAACTTTTTTATTATTACTTAAATATACTGATAATATCTTAAATTGATCTCAAACAGTGATTTAAAAAATTTTATATAGTTACATAGGCAGTCACTGCTGTACCAAATACAGTCACTTACAAAAATATTTTGCATCGATTTTTTTTGCAATATTCAAAATATTTTTCATGGTATTTTTTTGTTAATTAAAAAAATATATAGCTCATTTTACAACAAAAATCATGCAAATCAAAATTTCACACTTTAGAGAAAGTTGGTTTAAGTTCACCAAATTATCAAAAAAATAACAAACTTTTTAATCATAATTAAAAAAAAAAATTCTATTATGCAGTTTTATAGCACATTCAATTTAATACAGTAAAGAGCAATTTTAAAGTTGCTAAAAACTACCTTGATTTTTTAATTTTTTTACAGACGATGTTGGGCATTTTCTTCCTTATAACGATTTTTTTTGTGGCAAAAAAAAAATATATATAAAATGTCAACGGGATGTTTTAGCAACTTCAAAATTGCACATACGCATATATTTTTTTAAATTAACAAAAAAAATACCATGAAAAATATTCTGAATATTGCAAAAAAAAATCTATGCAAAATATTTCTCGGAGTGACCGTATATGCATTTGTACTTGTAGTACAAAAACTATGTTATAAATTAATGAAGATATGTACATACATACATATTGTCAAATTTTATGCTTGTTTTTTGTTTATTGAAAAAAAATACTGATTTATCGCCTTAATAAATATGTAAATGAATTACAATAAATTGTACTTTTTTTTTGTTATATCAATCTGATTTAAAATACTATAATAGGATGATCACAGATGTGTTGCACTTTTACCTGAATTTCGGGACAATCCCGGGATCCCGGCATTGTATTTTCAGATCCCGAAAATCCCGGGATCGACAAAACCCCGAAAATTTACATCCCTAGAACATACATACATATGTACCATACTCGTACTGATAATCTCCAATCGAAAAATGAAGTGCACTCGGAATGTTGCGAAGTAAAAGTGAACAAAAATGCGCAAACACCTCAAGTTGATTATTCCGATCGTGTTAAATTATTTAATATGATCAATATCTTGCATTTGTGTTTGCAATTTAGAAGAGTATAACAGCGTTTCGAAGCACATACCCACATAGCGATTTTAAATTAGGGCTTACCGCGCGAAAGGAGACTTCAAATACGCTCTACCCGTGCACTTCCGATGCATTTGAATCAAGTTGTAACAAATGTACATACGTAAATATGTGCAATACATCCATGTGTATTCAACTATTGTACATTATTGTGTGTCGTCGAAGAAAACCTTTCCAGAACTTCATACTTGGATGTGTAGGGATATGCTTTCTGCGGCAAGCAAGCAGGAGATCACTAAAAGTGAGCCAGGGTTAATTTACTGCACGATGCTAACCCCTTCTTCCACTTTTTGTGCACAATCATTTTAGGTATGTCATTCAAGTGAATGTATGTATGTGCATATGTGCATACATACATATGCACGAATACACGTCCTTGTGAGCACTTACACTCAATTCTGACGCGGCATGAAGGATCATTTAGTTTTTTTTTTTTTAATTGGTAAACAAAATGTACCTACCGTGAGAAGACATCGTCTTGCGTGGCATTATGTTTATTGAATGTTTATATGCAACCCTTTCGAAAAATTTGAATTAATCCGGAAAAGCAAGCACTATCCCAAACCAAGCACGTACGACTAAGAGTAGACCTTCAGGTAAATATGTCAATGCCAAAAGATCATTTTTCATTTTGGAAGGTAACTTTTTCCTTCCTTATTATATTAGTAATATTTTCTTGCAGTATTGAAGTTTGCACAGATCCCTGCGCTCAAAGCAGCACAGTGAAATCATTGTGCTTTAGTCAGTGTGTTGGTATGTGGAGAACCATGTCCGCTTCAACGGTTGTTAACCTTAACGCAAAGTTAAAAAAAACTTCTTAGGATGGATGTTGATATGTATGTAGGCATGTGCATGCTATTCATATATGTGTGTATATACATACATATGGATTAGATTGGTCCTTAAAACATCAACATTATGGGACACCCTTTTATTTTGTTCTCCGTACAAAATAAAAGCACCCACAAAAATTTCAGAGATTAGCGGTCGCTACCAGGGTTCGAAAAAATTTAATTTTGTTTTAAAAATCGCAAAAGTTCGATAAAATTTTGACTTTGACCAGAGAATGCATTAGAATAAAATTGGGACAGGTTATTATTTTATATGAATAAGTTTCTAAAACATGTCAAATCTGTCAGATTTCAAGTCGATATTTTGTCGAGTTTTAGCGATAACAAGTAATTTTTAGCAAAAACAAAAACAGACTTAAAAACATATATATATATATATATATATATATATATATTTCATGTTACAATGATCGTATCTAAACCAGATTAGTATGGGACCACCTCTGAGACACAACCTTTCCGATGCAAAAAATTATCGAAATCGGATCACGTGGTCCAAAGTTATGCGGTAACATACATAAACAAAAAAAAAACGACGAACTGATAACCTTCTCCTTTTTTGGAAGTCGGTTAAAAAAATTAAATTTTTTGAAACTCCGGTTTTTTTATTTTGATATTTTCGTGGATGTATTTATTTTATACGTAGAGCAAAGTAAAGGGATGCCCCGTACAGAATTTAGATGTTGATATATTTAAGGACCACCCTAATATGTATGTATGTCCGTAAGTGAAATTTGCTTCAAGAGTAGTCTGATCGCTGCATTTTCAAGGATCTTAAACATGTCAAATGAGAATAAAAGGAAATGTGAGGTGACAGAGACTCAACGGTTAAGCCACAAAATAACCCTAACTTTCATAATATTCATTTGCACATTTTCGGATGGTGCTGGCATGTCAACTTTAGTACTCTACGAAGTCCACAATGCCGGAAGTTACAAAGCTTTTTAGGTCACCGATGGACGAGTCTTAAACTTATGGCAGATTCAAAGGCCAAAGGGGGAACACTTCTTGAAAATTAAAAATGAAGTTTTTACTAATTTCATTTATTTTTACACGACTATTTAATCAGCGACACAAATGTAGTTCGATGCAGAAATGAAAGATGATGATACATACGTACGTATATATGTACATATAAGTGCATACATAGTACATAAGTAGCAAAATCTTTTAAATATATAACCATAGTCGATCCCTGGTCCGATCAATATCTAAAATTACAAAAAGTGCTTTCTAAGAGCGTTCGCCCCTCTCCAGCCAATGGCAAACTTCTAAATGTATTTCTGCCATGAAAAATCTTCCCATAAAAACAATTGACCTCCATTTGTGTTATAACGTGTTATAACATGAGGATGCACACCACAATTTCTAGGAGTTGATTGGCCAGAACTTAGCAAAACTGTAAGCGCCAAATATTTGTTCATTTAGTGGCCCAGTGGTTAGAGGGGACCTTACCTCCTACCGGGTAGTAGGAGGTTTTGAAGCACTTAGGGCCGTTTTTCGAAGTAACCTTTAACCTTAAAGCTCAGTTTATATTTAAAGGTTGGATTAAAAATAAAGCTATGTCTAAAGTTAAGCATTTCTATTATCGGTTTTTGACGTATGTATGTTTCTTGTTGTAAACCAATTTAAAACCGATAATAAAATGCTTTACTTTAGACATAATCATAAATTTTAATGCAACCTTAACATATACATAAAGTGAGCTTTAAAGTTAGAGGTTACTTGAGAAAATGGCCCTTAGAAAACTTTATGAGCCGCCAATTGTCATTAATTTGTGTTTTTTCATTTACTTATGAACATATGTAATAACAAAAAATCAAAAATTTTCCGCTTTCAAAACTAAACTTAAATAAAACACATCGGACGTTTAATATTATAGAGATGTAATTCGAAATTTGCGTTTTTGGAGATTTCATCATAAAATCAATAAGCTTGATAAGGAGAATATATTCAACCTAACAGATGACTAAACTTCCTAAAAATGGCGAAGATATGGGTCTTTCCATCTGTCTTTTGGTATACCAACTGTATGAATTGATCAAACTTTGATTGCGTTTTCCCACAAAGTTAAAATTTTGAAATAATTCTGTATATTATTAAACGTGCGACGTTTTTGTAATTAATATTTTGATGAAATTTTGTTTCATTATAAATATTGAATTTTTGGAATTCACGGAAAAATTAGCTTTGCGGAAGTAAGTCTCAATAGAATAAGAGGAAGATGTGCCTCTAGGATCATAAAAGTCAGAAGCTCATAGAAATGTAGGAACGAATTAACTGCTGGATTCATAGGGCTGGTTTCTCCATCTCAACTTAACTTAGTTAAGCCAATTTTCTTGACTTAGTCATGAATAAGCCGTGTAAAACGTAGGCTAACTTTTGACTTAAGTCCAAAAAGTGGCTAAACTAAGTTAAGTTGAGTTGGAGAAACCAGCCCATAAACAAGGGGCTGCAGCGAACACTTCCGAAGCACCAAGTGATTGTTTCGCGGAAAAAATAAGTAGAACTCTAGATTCAAATGTGATAAGCTACTACTTCTATTTCTAAAAATTCAAAGTATGTATATAAGTAAACTTCGAATCCACGATTTCGTAAATGGAGAATCTCATTGAATTTATTAAAAAAAAATACGACAGTCAAAAGTCCAAAGAAAATCTATAAGGATATTTAAGAAAAAATTAATTGAGCATTCCCAAATTTGAAGTCTGAGGTACGTTGTTAACATGACCAAGTTATATACACACACATAAAGAGCGAATATGGCGTCCAAGGGTGGCAAATAACTGGGATGCTCATGGTAAGCAACCTGCGAAAGAAAGAGAGAAAATGCTATATTTATGTATGCCAAACAAAGCTACAAGTCAAATGACCCTTTCAGATCACGTGAGTACTCGCCTTTATGTTCATGTGTGCATGTATGTCCTATGGCATGTAAGGAAGGTATGTGTGCTTCTAAACTTGCATTTCCCACACAGAAATCAAAACAAATGGCGCTGAATCTCAATACACATAAAAATAGCTTGTTAAAAGCCCACCCCTAACCAATTGCAAGCACGCTACTCCCTTGACCATTTCATTTGCGTTCAAAACATTATTTTGTTCCATTGCTGTTGCAAAAGCTAGTTTGTTTCGTAAAAAATTTGCATAGATCTAAGTTAAGATGAATACATACATATATCATTACAAGGGCTCGGAATCTCATGCACTAAAAATCTAAAATATGCGCATATAATATGCATTCAAAATTCAAAAATATGCGCTATAAACAAGTAAAATATGCAATTAAAAATATTTTCCTAATATTTTATTGTCGGTACAAAAATAAATTACAAACGTATTTTAACAAGAAATTAACGAAAACAATACATATTAATGCATAATGTGGAAATAGAAACGTTGACAGTTTAATAGTGGCTCAGATGATTGTTGGGTGGTTTAAGTGGTGACAAGCCAAGAACGATATAATACAAGATTGCGCATTCCCGCAGAATGACATTTGTGGCAACGGGTAAACAAAGAATATGGGGAAAAAGAATGAGTTAACAGTTGTGAATTTGCAGTGAGAAAACGTGTTTTCTTCTCGATTCACCAATTTCTCAAGCCATCTTTGAATATAGCAAATTAAGCACTACGTTAACAAAAAATATACAACCACTCTTGAAATGTGTTCAAAAGAATAGGTCTTATTAATTAACTATTTAGAATTTTTGTGTTTGTATTGCAGGTGCCGAAAAAGTGATAATATCTTGTCGCAGCGTATGTTTTCCTGCAGAAAGTGGTCGATGCTTGCTTACCTCCGATTTTAATTTGTAATTTGTGGTATTTCAACGTTTTCAACTTAACATGTCGTGTTTAAAAGTGGTCCGTAAAGTGGCTTCTCCTGCCGGCAGAACTCTACCCAGTTTGCGGCCGAGGCGTCGTCGTGGGGAAACAAAAAAAAACTGCATTTGGGGGCTTTACCCCTACGGCTGCTGCAATTCAACACACGACACGACTTTTTTATAAAGTTTTTATTACAAATAAAACATTTTTTACTTCAGAACGCACGAATTACTTCGATTTTTCACTTGAAAGTACACAATACGTTTGCAATACGTTTGCACTTGTTTCTAAACAAAAAGTTTGTTTACGTATTGCCATAAATGTCAAAGTCGGCAAAACCAAAGTAGCGGTTTCGGGAATGCGCCACCTTCCGTTAATTTCACCATGGTTATTAATAAGTTTGCCATTTTGATTCCACAACTCGTACAACCTACCAGCGTTGACGAAAGCTTTCGTTGGAAAATCGTCACTTTACCTTAAAAAAATCGTATTTTCGGCCAAAAAATCGTCAAATTTATCTTCATTGTATTTTTTTTTTTAATAAAAATTACAAACGAAATTACATACAATGAGTCGTATGCATAAAAACTAAGCAATTACGTTTTCTTAAAATTGCATACCTTTAACTTAAATTTATTTGAACAAGTTGAGTAAAAGCTCTGAAATTTTAAGAAAAAGCATTTGCTTAATTACAAAACCAAATGTAACACATTGCATATTGGTAAATAAAAGTCGATTTACAATTGTTAATGACAATTTAAAGTTACAATTTAAAACACAACTGCTTTTAAATATTTGAACTCCACTGGTTTGAAGATTATGAAGATTTTGATCCAGTTTTAAAGTAGGGGTCTTCACACCGAGCTTGGTACTCGGTGTTCGGTAATTTTTCCCAATGTATGTTGTTTGTGTAAAATTACACTGGTCTACAAATTTCAACTTTTTTTCTGCGAATAAGACGGGACCTGGTGTTTCTGAACGGATTTTTCGTGCTGAACACGAATCCGGGGTCAAAAATGTCCCATCACGTCACGTTTTCGAGAAAAAAGGGGTTGAAACCCCTAAAAACAGCGTTTTTGGCCATTTTCGAAAAATTATAGAGCTGAACCCTGACGTGGTACAAATTTTGCATATATCAGAAATTAAAGGCTAAACCGTGCCCTTTCGAATGAGCCCTATGCCGAATTGATCGCGTGCACCCTTAAAGCAGGGGGTGTATTTGTGTTTAGGGGTGCAGGAAAAATTGATCACAGAAAGAATTTAATCTTAAACGATCATAGAAAATTAATGATGCCAAGGTTTTAACTATATTAAAAGTCGCTGATTACGAATCTGCAGTTAGATTTTAAAAATTTAAGATGACGGGTCGAATATGGTGGATATAAAAATTGGACTCCTAGACACAAATACACCCCCTGATCTAAGGGTGCATGCGATTAATTCGGCATAGGGCTCATTCGAAAGGGCACGATTTAGCCTTTAATTTCTGACATATACAAAGTTTGTAGCACGTCAGGGTTCAGCTCTACAATTGCCAAACGCTGGCCAAAAACGCTGTTTTTAGGGGTTTCAACCCCTTTTTTCTCGAAAACGTGACGTGATGGGAAGTTTTGGACCCCAGATTCGTGTTCAGCACGAAAAATCCGTTCGGAAACACCAGGTCCCGTCTTATTCGCAAAACCCTTGTAGACCAGTGTTATTTTATTATCGCTGTACCTGTTACCGAATTATCGTGAAGGAAGATTGATAATTTTTCTGGGAGTTTGGTAAACTGCAATCAGCTTTTCGCTATTTATTCAATTTTTAATCCGCCCGATGACGAAAGGCATAACGCATATGGACAAAAATTTGGGAACGAGGAAAGCCGTGAGGAAAATTTTTCTTTGAATCACGCGTTAACTCTGACATATTTTGTTAATATACATCGTATAGTATCTAGAAATAATTGTTTATTTGTATTCAATTAAGTGTGCTTCACGGTATTTTAATTTTTCTTGTGCTTCTTTGCGTGCGATAAAAGTGGAGAATATAGTCAACCCGCACAAAAAGGTAAACGGTCGAACCCCATTCTCTCAAAATTTTGACGTGATGGAATACTTTTGTTGCCAAATTCGGATTTAGCGTATAGAAAAAAAGTACTTTCAGTCAATGCTAATTTCGGCTGTTGCACATGTTATTGAACAAATATTGAGATAGGTATTATCTACTGAATCAGTATGTATATGAATAAATATTTGAGTTATCACATTTTAAACAATTTCCACATGTTTTATTTCTATATATGTATTTACCATACTCCCAATAGAATCGCAAGGTAACGTTAAAGATGTTTTCTTTTCGATTTTCAGATCTGTCAAAAAAATATTTTTTCCAAAAGTTAATATTTTTATAGTTTCTTTGAACCTTGCTAAAATACTTTGGTTTAATTTTTAACTTTGCAGGATGCAAAATCGAATCTACGACGGATTACAGCATAGGGGTGTATACAAATTTCTTATGTTTGAAATGCAACCGTGGACACTAGCCGGCAGGGAAACTTGCAAAGTCCCTCAAATTGGCGTTCGTGCAGAAATTTGCAAGTTTCTCTACTTGAGAGAGAATTTGGGAGCATTTTTTCTTACTAACTGATATTTTGAGTGATAATTTTCGCTGCATTTTCGACGAACAAACCTATTGTCTTCCCAGAGAGTTTTGCTTTACATAGAAATGTGTGCTCTTTTACTTTAATTTTGACGCATTTCAGTACTGGTTCTTTAAATTCAAGTTGGAGTTCGGTTTTTGGAATTTAAATAAGTTCTCAGGAAAAAAGTTAGTTTAAATAAATCCATATGTGTTCATAGTGCTTGAAAATATCCATTTTTCCTTTACCTTAAAACTTTAAGCGTGGGCAAAAATGATGTTTTGTTATTAAGGCAGAATTGAATATGCGCTATCTGGGAAGACAATACCTGTAACATTTATTCTTGGCACTATGTCTAAACACAAACGTATGTTAAGCAAACTGTGAAACAATTTGTTATTTTCTAAGCTTGCGAATAAAACTTCACACTTAAATTTAAGTCATTCATAACAAACATTTTATGAAGAAAATACCCGTTACGGCCTTCCTTAGAAAAAATATATTCGTTTAAAATAAAAATAAGCGAAATCGGCCCAATTTTATATAACCCTGCCTCCGCGATAAGGCTAGTAGCCATTCCCAACAGATTTTGGATCGCTTAGTCAAAAATGAAATGAATTTTAAGAAAACAAGGTAAATAGAAAAATCGGCTAAAAACGGCTAACAAATCGGCTTCCGGCTAAACCGAAATTTCTCCGGCTGTTTGCTATCACAACCGGCTAAATCTAGCCGGAAAACGGCTAAAATGGCAACACTGGTCAGCAGTGCAAATTAACGATTTGGTTACAATTCTAGAAGAAGTTAATATAACTAAAAGCACGGTTGTAGAACAAAACTAGATAAATGCATTGTTGTATTTTGGATTACGTTTTCCAGTAACAAATTGTTTACATACATTCATATGTAATTTAGTGGAAAAACTAAAAGGAAGTGTTCGACTGTCTCTTTTAAGCCAGGGTCATCACAACTGCGATAAAACCAGTTGAAGGGCAATCGAATCCTTTCAACATGTACCCCACCGGTACTGTACCCTTACACTAGGGTGATTCAGAAAAAAAAAAATTTTTACTTCTGATTCTTATCTTTAACGAACGATATGTTGTACTGTAAAGATCTTGGAACATTTTTGTAAAGAATTGAACGTCCTACAAAAAAATTATTCGAGGTGAAATTCGAATTCAACATTCTTTCTTGACTTCGAATAACTTTTGCTTGGCTATCCGAGAAGATATTAAGATGAATATTTTGAAAAAATTATAGGTAATTTTTTTTTTGTAAAGAAATTTTGCACTAAACTTAAATGGTTTTAAATGAAAAAAAGCAGAAATACAAAAAACTATATGCGTTTATTGTAAAATATGCGCAATAAATATCCAGAAACAGGTATTTTTTGCAATATATGCAAAACTATGCATTTACTTCAATATATGCAAAAATATGCACTAACGATTTAATGCCATTTTAAAGGAAACTTCTTGATTCGAAATAAAAGTCTTTGAGGACTTAAAAATATTTATCTCAATGATAATTGAAAAACTGCTATTATATAAGTCTTAAAATAATAGTTATCGATGACTTAAAAAAATTTTCTCACACATAATTATTATGAAAAGACTTTTATTATTCTTCTGAAAATTTTGATGACTTTTTTAAAACTCCACCATGAAATAGTTATTATTCTGGGTCTCTGATAGAAAGACCGTAACAAATTCTCTTTCGAAATACAGCTTTACAGAAAAGTTGGCTTATTACTTTTTAACCATCCAATAAAATTTAAAAATACATAAATGTAGCAGTATTAAATTGCATATGGTGAAATAACTCAAACGGCAATAACGAAAATTTGTGTTATTTCCCAATTGAATGTGAAATAACACAAATTTGCTTTATTTCATTTCTCATTGAGCAATAAGACTAACTTTTAAACTTAACAATTGAGTAATAAAGCAAAAAAGTGCACATAGGTAGTCACCCAGTTACATTTAACAAAAAGTAGTACATGAATAAGTTAAATGGACGGATTTGTAAGGGTCCGACGTCGCGCTCGCGTTCCCCGCCCCATTCCTCTCCTTTCGCAATTATGCACTGGTGGCATTCAGGGATGCCGTTCGGATCTAAATAGATCCAATTGGATACATTTTTATACGAATTTTTGAAGGATACATATTTTTTCCGGTCAGTATAAATGTGAATACTTTTTTAAATAGGCCAAAATTTTATATTTCCTATAAAGTTTTTTTCGTTCAAAAATCGATTTTCATTAAAGATGGTAGAAAGCATTACGTTTTCTGAATGTATAAAGAATCGCTACTTAAGCGTGAAATTAAAGCATTTTATTTTTTGTGAACGAAGCAATGAACATATGAAGAGATCTCACCAAAATTGGTATAAGCGCAATTGCTTTAATTAGCTTAAAGGATGCTTTAAGCAAGATCTTAATATACATATCGTCGTTTAAAGTACAAAACCGCGTATCAACAAAAAGCAAAACCGCGTATGTGACGTTGCATAAATTATTTTCTAGAGAGTAAAAACACTTATATATCAAAATGGTTCTCTTTTTTATAAAGCATTCGCATTTCTGGCTAGTATATTTCAGGACGAATGGATAAGGATTGAGCCAAGAGCTTGTGTAAGCAAATCCAATTTTTGGCAGCAAATGTCAGTTACGCGGTTTTGCAGAATGACGATACGCGGTTTTATACTTTAAACGACGATATACATATGTATATAAAGTAAATTATACTCTTTCTGTAGTAATCTCTTTCATATCACATATTTTCATTTGTTAATTTAAAAAGAAAGAAGATTTCAAAGTAGTTTAAAAAACTAACTTTGATTTATTTAAGGAGACTTTTACGAATTTTACTGAAAAGACTTTAAATACACTCTAAAATTTTTTTGTTTATTTGCGCATATTAAGAGAGGTAACCAGTTTCCTCTTTTAATGTG
Source organism: Rhagoletis pomonella (assembly GCF_013731165.1). Classification (NCBI taxonomy): domain Eukaryota; kingdom Metazoa; phylum Arthropoda; class Insecta; order Diptera; family Tephritidae; genus Rhagoletis; species Rhagoletis pomonella. The sequence continues at coordinate 106,276,014 of NW_023458556.1, read as the reverse complement.
TGCAAATTCGCACGCCGTGTAATAAAATTAATCATTGCCTGTTTACTCTTACATACCAAATTTGTCGCAAGAGCAAAATTACACATAACATGTTTAAAATAAAGTAATGTTTATTATTAGTAGGAAATGAGTAGTCCACTTGCAAACAGCGTTATGTGATTTTATAACAGCAAGCCATAAATTTGAAAAAGCGACTACGACAACAAGTAACATTTAAATTGAATCTTTTTTATTATTACCTGAAAATTTGGATAAATAGGAGCCTTATAAAATTGTAACATAACATAATATGTCATAAGATAACATTAACAGTCTATACGAACTAAAGCAGCTTTCTAAGTTCATCAGAAGATTGATACTTTTGAAAGTTCATAAATAAGTATGATAGCGACTTTTGGAAGAAGACTTAACATTTGATGCTATTTTTTCAGAATATAAAAAGATTTTGCACTCTGTTGCTAGTGGACATGAAACTACTTTAAAAACTGGTACGTAATCCGCCAAAAACTAAGAATCGAAAAAATTTTACATAGCGCACTTTGCAAGTAGACTCAAATGTATTTGTAGTTTGAAAATTTTTGCAATATTAAACAGTCTATATATGTGTATTTATGTGTATATTTTAAAGATCTCAAGTTCAAAATCAAATACTGAACATCTTATACGTATATTTATACAGATCCTTGTTGAAAAATATATACTTTTCAGTAGTAGTTTTACATGCTCTTTTTAGAGTGTACTTGCTATTTATTATATTTACTTTGCAAAATACTTATGCACAAAAAA
>NW_023458556.1:106274727-106274828 GCF_013731165.1 Rhagoletis pomonella | reverse complement strand
TGCGGAGCGCTCTCAATATGGAGTAAAAAAGGACGCCAACAGCAACACCTTGAAATAGCGTTTTCGGAGCACTCCGAATATGGAGTGAAAAGGGACTCCCA
>NW_023458556.1:106258531-106274717 GCF_013731165.1 Rhagoletis pomonella | reverse complement strand
TGCAATGTAGTTAAAATATATTAAGGAACCATCATAAAATTAGGACTATTTTGGGATTTTTAACTTTTTGATATTTTCTTCCCCAACTTTGACTATCTCTGGTGAAAAAAATGTACTGCTCTATAACTTTACATTACATAAAAAAATTGCTCATTTAATAAAGATTTCAGAAAGGTGCCACTCTTACTGTTTCGAATAGAAAAAAAAGTTATAGCCGCTTTTGTGGGTAAAGGACTGAGACACGCTAGAATGTATTTAATAGATTTAAATTTAAGTTGCTCTTGTTACCGGCCAATGACATGCTAAATAGTACAAAGGTACATTATTACCTGCTCCTGAACACGTATATGCAAGGCCCAGTAATCAGCGTTTGTGCTGAGGAGTTAGATGAACGTTCCAAACGTTGCTTTTCAATCGCTTGTTTTGTATGGGAAAAGGTTTCGCATGCAAAAAAGATTTTGACAATTTATATTTTTTTGCGAGAAGAAATTAAAAATATTCGACATTTTAGAGACCGAATAATTTGAAAAAAAAAAGAAAATCAAATCAGCTGCTCTACTGATACTACCTGTTCAATGTGCCTCGGGTAGTACAAAACATTGCAACGAAGTACATTTGACTGTACTTCGAAGTACGAAGTACAACGGCTCAAAAAGAAGTACTGTACTTCCGAAAGAAGTACGGTTGGTCACATTAGGCATTATAACCGTTTAGAAAAAAGAAAAATAATAAAATAGCACTAGCTTACTTCTGAAACTGCTTTTTAAGGTCCAAGTAATGGGAATTATTGCGTATGGTGTTATTGCGTGCATGCCAATTTGCCTATAAAATGTGACTATAAGGCAGCCGAATGTCAGAAAATAAAGCGAGAAAGCCGTTTTATTACTTCATCTGTTTATTGCGACATCATTCCATGCAAACATTTTAAGGTTTTCCAGCAATGTTTTTAACATATTAAAAAGCATGCAGATAAAATTCAAACAAAAGCGCTATGTCTAATATGCGGAGCAGTTATTAAAGGCGATGCTTTCCCTATATTTTGTTAGACTTTTCATAAGTAAAAGTATTTTGTGAATATTACTTTCTTCATATGAACTATATCATATTTTTTGTTTAATTCAAGGCCTATCAAACAGGTTTAGAGCATTTGAGCAAAAACAACATTTGCCTGTATTTTGTTGTTGCTTCTGGTATCGAAAGTGTAAAAAACTGTTCTGATTTTTTTCTTCTACATCAAAGCGTGCTATGTGAAATACAAAAAAGGTAAAGAGTTTAAATTGAAAATATTTAAGTTGTTGCAACTTTCTTTCTTAGTAAATTGTTTTGTTTCTCGAAGCATTGATCCATACTGTGCCAGGCCCAGTAATCAGCGGTTGTGCTGCTGAGTTGGGAGAACGTTCCAAAAGCTGCTTTTCAATCGCTGGTTTTGTATGGAAAAAGGTTTCACATGCAAATATGTAGATTTTAACAATTTAGAATTTTTGTGTGTGTGTGGATTACAAATTGAGATATCAAATGAAAGGGCATGGCCTTCGGATGTACAAAAACTTTAAGTTTTTTGTGTAGGATTGCCACCAATTTAGCAATTACTATCTTCTATACATAGTATAAAGGAAAGTCGATATTCTTTGAAAACACTAATCTCGAAAACTACTGAATGGATTTGGAATATGTATCGAGAGGGGAGCGACCTTTCGTATTTAGAATTTCTATAAGGTTTCCACCAGTCTAAAAAATTACAAGATCCGGACCGTTCGTTAGATTAAAAGATGAGGTACCAAGTAGAAGTGTATTGTCTCCGGATGTGCAAGAATCCTTTATTTTTTTAGGAGGATTGTCACCTATTTAAAAATTAGTGCCTTATATATAATACGCGAAGACATTTTTGTTAATGACATCAGATGTACACAGTTATTTGAATTTTCAAAAATGAAATGTCAAAGGAAAGACCTTGGGCCTTCATATGTGCAATAAGGTTATATTTTTTCGAAGAGGAGTACCTGTGCGAAGAATTATAAGATGTGGGCTGTTAGGTGGACTAAAATTGAGCTGTCAAATAAAAGGACTTGGCAACAAGGTTCTATTTTTTTTGAACAGAGTTACCGTCTGATAATAAGATCTGCACCGTTCGTTGCGTTAAAAACATGTGATGTCAAATGAAAGGGTTGCCACCTCCTTGAAAAATTACTACATATTCCCTGATTGGCGGACAAACTGGTAAACAACCGTCATATTTGTGTAAAAACATAAGAATTCACGGCAGGTAATTTGATATTAATTTACGGTTTCCTCAAAATTTAAGACAATGAGAATGGAAATGACTTCCTGTAACGGGGAGATAAATACAGAAAACTCATTTACATGCATTATGCGCTATTTCTTCACAATATACATTTTTTTTTGTTAGATGCCCATTCAGCAGCTCAATTGGCTCAAGTTCACTGTGGCTCAGTTACAAAAAATACAGCAAAACAAACAAAACACACGTTGACTTTTTTAACTTTATATAAGTTATATAAATAAGTTATAAGTTAACTTAAAGTTAACTTAAGTTATAAGTTATAAGTTATATAAGAACTTTATGTTATATAAATAACTATTTTACCTATGACTCAATCTCTTAAAGAAATGGGTTGGTCCAACACCCAGCGGAGTGCTGTACAATGTAATGATTCCAGTGTCTTCATTTATGTACATATATTGTAACTATCAATATCTTATAAAGAGAAGTGTAAAATTTTTTTATCTAAAACTAATGAAGTTAGAAGGACGAAATTCCAGGAGGTGGTAGTTAACATATTAGTCCTTGACATACATTTTTTTCATAAATAAACATTTCCAAGGATATTCAATGATAAAGTTTTAAAATGACATTTTAAATACTTATTCATCCTGGTGCACCCAACAATTAATATTTTTTTCTATTCTACAGAATTTTTCCTCTTAATTGATACCCATATTGTTATTCTACAATGCATCGAATCTTTTGAATAATTTTTTTATTCAATCATATCCAGAAATTTCAAAGTCCCTCTAAAAAATATCCTGACGTCAGAGAGCAAAATTAAAAACACAGTTTTACTATATTTGGCCCCCAGTTTTGTGGATATATTGATTTTTTCGTGTGTAAAATTGTCTGTCGCACGGTGTAATAAACTATATTTTTATGAAAAAATAACTAAAATTAGATAAAAAAGATAAATTGTTAAAACTTGTCAATATGTGGTGCGTTATAACTATGGCACGGGGTATATTTAAGGACTTCATAGTATGATTGACTTCGCGGTATCCTTGAATATTCGATCTAATTTTTGCTTCTTATTGCCTGGCTACATATGAGTAGGAAGCAGTTCAAAGTCTGTAGATGTACAAAGGGCTTTGAATGTATTGTTATGCTTCCTTTTATATTTCTTTTTTTAAGGACACTTGTTAGGTTGCTATGTAGCTCTATTTTATGTGTTTCTGTGCACAAATTTTCATTATACATACATACATATTTATGAGCATTTGTACATATCTGTGGTGTCTGATATTAAAACCATAACTCCAGTTCATATTTTAGGAAATATCCGATCGCGTTTTTAATTAAATATTTGAAATATCGGGGAACCTATTTCTGATTCTCATAGGTGGTTGTAGGTTGCTTTGTGAGACCTATCACTAGATCTAACCACAAATTTCATTGGAATAAATTGGTTTAGTAAATAAAAAAGATAAATTTAGTTATAATTTTTATACCTGATACCACGAGTGTATATGCCTGGTCATCCATTAGATCTCTCCGTTGTTGATACATTAATGCTTGTACATACATATGTGTAGTCGTGTCTGTGAATATGCCTGTGAAAATCTAAAATATCTCAGAATGGTTGTGTGGACACAGAAAACTTTCCAAAAGGGACAGCGCGAATGGGGGATGAATAACTTTAAAATACATATGTATGTAGCATTTCGTAAATGGGTAGATAGAATATGCGGTAAGTGGCAATAAAAAACTGCTCTGTAAGTTCTGTTTGAAAATAAATATGGAAAGCAGATGTCAAACCAATACCATCACTCCACGTAGCCTTCGGAGCACGTTCAAAGTCTGGACCTAAAAGCGCACATGTGTACTTATGTATGCACATATGATAATATTCTTGAATACACATGTAGGTATGTATATATCGTCGATGTTTTTGCAAAACCGCCCATCACCCAATTGCAAAACCGCCTATCTTACGGGTTTCAACATTTACAGGAGAGCGAAAAAACGGTTCATTCTTTGAAGGCATTGCCTTGATGGGCGGTATTTTCTCTAGCTATTATTTTACAAATCTGTTGTTTTAATAACGATTTAACGATGCCTGGAGTTCAGGGTTACCAAATCTCATTTTTGCCACAACGGCGATTTAGGCGGTTTTGCAAAAACATCGTCGATATGTATGTACATATGAATGTATGCATGCAATGTGGTCGTGCGCGGGTGAGATAGCAGCTAAATAGGACTTTCAGTCCATTTAACATATTTCGTAATATTTGAGACTGCATTTTATTCCCTTTCATTTCAATGTGAATTGGCTTCATTTCACGAATATACTTTGCTTATTCAGATAAAGTAGCTATCATTTTAGTGCAAAAGCAGACTCAGTTGTATACAAACATAAAAAGATAAACTGCCCAAGTTTGCAAAAATTTGCTTATTCCTATAAATTATATTGAAATGAGGCCGCGTGGTCACATGAGCATTTTTGAAGTTTCTGTAAAATCCATACCAGCCTTATATACATATGAATGTATGTACATTACACCACGTAAAAAAAAAATAATAATAATAAAAATCCTGCATCCGCGATCGGACTCAGATTTTAGTATTTGCTATTGTAATAATCCTCCATGAATCTCCCCTATCTACGATAATTCTAAGAGGTCACGCATCAAATATTTATTTTTCCCATAGGAATTACACGTACGAAAATGGGTGATTCTCTTTTCAGGTCAATATAATTTTCTAGCATTAATCAAAACGGTCGAAACTATATTAATACACTAGGGCTCCCAGACGTCCTGGTTTTCCAGGATTTGGCCTGGTTTTAGTAAATTGTCCTGGTGTCCTGGTCCACACCTAAATTGTCCTGATTTTTTAATGAAGGTCAATGCAGAAACCCATTTCATTTTTGATTGATGCTATTTCTGTTATTTGAAATCAAAAGTCGATAACGAAACGTTTTTTCTAACATGTTAACCAATATCTGGTGAGTTTATTTTCTTTCTGTTTAGTTTATTTTGTTAAAATCTTTCTTTTTTTACCTTCAGACGAGTCGCAAAAAAAAGTGGAACATTCCTGAACAGGTACACGACTGAATACACCCAGTCAGTGTTGCCAGGTCTTTGACATGAGAAAACGTCCCTCTTGGTCTAAAAAAACATCATTTCCTACCCAAAAACGTCTTTTTCAAATGAATGTACAAAAAATTGTTCTTATTAAACTTTTATTGTATACAAAGGTACATATGTACGTAAGGTATGTTAAAATGTTATTTAGACAGAGTACAATTAGAATTCATTGTAAAGTGGTTTGAGATCGTTAATATAAAAATGATTTTATAAATACACTTGTGATCAGCAGATTTAGTCATCAATATTTTGATCGAGTTTCGCTGTTTTTCTTTTGTTTATTTAATGTTTATTATTTTTCCATAAAAGGCAAACCCATTATATAACAAACAAAATATAAATCCATATTTGAAACTTTGTGCAAAAATTATAAAAAATCTGCAAAGTTTCAGCTATATTTTCAACTTTTTATTAAGATTTTTTAAAATTTTTTTTTGAGTATGCAGTTTGATAGCCCATTAAATTTCAGGGCAATAATGTGCAAGTTTAAAGGGGCTACATAATCGCGTTGATTTTTAATAATTTTTTTGTCTTGTACACATTTAGTTAGGGGGTCGGTTGTCGAGAATGCTAAATTACGTTCTACTAAGAAGGAGCATAGCAATATTTCAGCCTTTTTTGCGTTCATTACATTTTCAATGAAGTCTTAAAAAAGTCGCCTACTTTTTTCTGACTTTTTATGCTGCTACAGCTTTTTTGATGCTTTTGCGAGCGTGCGTGTTGCAATAGATCAGCTCTTCCTGATTTGGCTCTTAATGTGCAATTGCAAACATTACAATTAGTCTCGTAACCTGAAGTGTTTACACAACCAGCCTTTGTCCAAGAATCAAAAAATGCGCGTACACTTGGTTTGCATCATATCTGTGTCCAAGGAATAAATATTTTTTGAAGCAGCTGCTGCAAAACACAAAGCTTGTAATGATTTATTAAGAAAATAATTCAAAACCAGTTCTACTTATAAGATTTAGTAACAGAGAAAAATTACTGGGAAGTTAAAAAACGTAATTTTTTACACACAAAACTTCCAAACGTCAACAGGATACAAAAAACGTCCAAATGACGTTAAAAACGGCAACCTGGCAACGCTGCACCCAGTAGATAATTTCAGGAGCTAAAATCTCTTCTAAGAGACCTTTCCTTTATTTTTCCTTTATTTTTTTTGTATGTGGAGTGGAGTGTCGCTATCCAAAGAAGAGCTTCCAGAAGGGTTTTATAGGACGGCCTTTTGGAGAAGTTCTTTTAAAGCTGTTATTTTAATTCAACTTCTTCAAACTTCTTTAATAAACTTATTTGTTTATGGATCATATCAAATATGTATGTTTTATTTAGTCTTAAAATACTTACTAATAGCGTTTTCTTTTCTCAAAAAAAGTTCTGCCCTTTTATATGGGAACTCTTGCTTTGCGTTGCCCTGAAACCTGAGAAAATGTTGCGTTCTTTATATGAGAATGAAACAGAAAATATACTACTCCATCACAATTTATTTATAGAACTTAATAAAGCTGAATTATTCACTTGGCCTGTAAGTCTTTAACAATTTTAAAGCAAAAGACTTATTTCTGATAGGGAAAATAATTGCATTTTTACAAGATTAAATTAAAAATTAACCATGCAACTCTCACCCTCACGTTTATTTGAGGGCAGAAAAGGCAGCACTTTCGCCGGATCAGAGCGCAACTCGCTGAGAAAAGAACACGACGCCTTGTGAAAGGGCTGAGAAAAGAACATGAAAATGTGACAGCGCTAACACAAGGCAGAATAAGTGCAGCCTTTTTTCGAGAAAAGAAAACGCTATAAGCTTCATTTGTAATGCTTAATTATATAAACATATACATTCGCGTAAATTATAAATAGGAACACCCTTTCCAGGAGGCATGCAGGGAAGCACTTTTTTCAGCCGTTATTACGTAAGTCTTTTAGAATGGCTGTACTTAAGATAGCCTACCTAAATTATCTTGTACTTATGCATATGGGCGATTCCACCGTCACGGCACATGTGTACAGAGAAAATGTTTTTTTTTGTTTAAATTTAAGTAGAAAGTACTCAACAATTCTAAATTTTGATAAAGCTACACCTAATTGACTATTGAGTTATTACAAAATACGGAAACAATTCCAGCTTACTTGTATATGGAAAAAATCTGAGTTATTTACATATTCCGTCACGAGCGGGACAAAAAAAAAGAACCTGCTTTTTGGAGCAGATATATTTACGGAAACTCTACGAAATTAATTCACTTTTCGGTGTGAACTTGATGTCTTATAATAAAACAAAGAACCATACAAACAAGCAACAACTACAACAAAAAATATTGCTTTATTATAAAAAAATCAGAACTTCCTCTGTCACGGGTGGGACACGTACGAATTTTTATACGAAAAGGAGCTTTAAGTGTGGTCCATATTGGAAATTATTTAATAAAAAATATAAGAAGCCAAGTAGAGTTCAATTCACTCACGTTTTGTCTTAGGATAGTGCTTTTTATATGGAAGAAAATGCCTAGCACCTTCAGCCAAAAAAAAAACCTTAAAAATCAACGCGATTTCTTAACGTCTTGAAATTTTCACTTTTACCTACTTAAATTAAATGGGATATAAAACTGCATACCTAGAATTTTTCTAAAAATTCTGAACAAAAAGTTTAAAATATTTGGGTGTAATTGTTAAAGTTTGTTGAATGTTTATAATTTGTGGCTCTGGTTATGTAATTTGCTAGACTTTAATAAAAAAAAACTATAAACATTAAATAGACAAAAGAAAAAACCAAAACTGGTCAAAATGTCACTTAACTTTATCAGCTGTCCACAAGGGTATATAGGTAATGGGCGAGTCCGCGCTTCCCCCCTTGTGGGGTTGATTCAAAATTTTTACAAATGTCTTATCCGCACGTTTGTTAGTTTTATAAAGAAAATAATTTTTGCACTAAGGTTCAGTTTTCCATGGAACCGCCCATATACAAAATGGATAAAAGATCATCAAGCATATTGTAGGATATGTGGAAATTTGCCAATGTTTGTAAGGCAAGCATTCAAGGCCACGTTAAAGGCGCCAAACATTTTTCCAAGCCACATCAACATCAATCATTCAGCTCTACGGAGTGAGTTATAAAACTGCATTCTTTATATCAGAAATTATTTCAAAATAATGCAACGCCAGAACCAAAGCAAATGTAGTTATGAGAAATATATTGGTACTTTATTCACTTGTATCTGCGTTTTTTTTATTTGGATGATAATTGTCCTGGTCCATGGGTTCAGGCTTATGACAGCCCTATAATACATTGTTACATGGCATTTAAGCACACATCAGTCACGGCACGTCACAGTTCCGTCACTTCCGAGGAGTATCAGTCAAAAAAAATATCGCTACCTGAAAATGAAATGGCGCAATTCACACAGAGCCGGCGGCGAACAGTGTTTCGACTATATCAGAGGTTCCCAAACTTTTTTTCTCGTGGACCCCTTTCAAAAATTTACTGGTTTCGGTGGACCCCCTGCTGATACATTTCTAAATATTACCAAAGCTCGTAAAAAATTAAATGTGAAAATTAGATCTAACAATGTAAATTTGCATCGCGGGTGAATTCAAAAACCAAACTCAGAGTGGCCAAAATAAAAGTAAAATATTTTCTTGTGTTCTATTTATAAAAATAATGTGCTTACACACTTGTAGGTTTTAAAAAAGAGAGCTCGTAAATGCATCAAAATACTCTCTCGCTCGGAAGAGTTATATTTTTTAAGAGCACTGCGAGCGCTAGCGTTATTTACATTATCTTCACCATAAACTCATCAAATGTTCGGCTCACTCATGACTTTGCACGTGGAGTATATGTAAAATAGTTTATTTGTGTTAATGGCATCATTTTTATTCCGAGCTTTAAAGTGAGGCGAAAAATATTTATCACATTTTTAAAACACAATACTTAAAACATCAAAACGGCTAAGCTTTTTACGCCAAACTTTTAATTCAGAAACTGACATTAGAGAAAAGAACGAGTTTAAAACCAACCAATCAAGCAAGAACCACAAAAAGTGTTCCACCGTCTCATCTTCTTCAAGACAAGATGGGCAAATGGACTTGTCATTTACGCCTATCACAGTCAGGTTTTTGTGCCACGTGAAGTGACCAGTCCAGCAAGTTTTCTGCAGTGTCGTCTGCTCAGTGAGAGCAAAAAATTAGATATACCTTGTGAGATTGAAGGCAACATGAGTTTTGCCCACCTGCATCCCCTCGATGCCTCTCAGTCATTTCTGAGCGAAGTATTCACCAAATTTCTGATGGTGGCTTCGATTGCCAAAGGTAGGAGTGCTAAAACTAGTTGCGGCCGAGGAATGTCTGGTCTAAGCCAACTCTGGCCAAATGATCAGATGTCTCATAACCAGGTACTCCAGAGTGAGGCACCCTGAGTAAAACAACCTCGTTATGTTCACCATCATATTTTAGTCGAGACTTGCATTTCCGAACTAGTTTGGAAGTACTTAAATAGAGGGCTGGTCAATTCCTTAAGTGCAGGGTGGTTGTTACTCCAGTCATGTAAACTCCTTCCCCTCCACCTATGTTCCACCACGTAGTCCATGGCTTTGAGTATTGCAATTACCTCAGCCTGAAATACCCCAGATCATGACCGAGAGTCAGTTTTGGAGCCATCAGGGAAGATTCGACTTGTGAGTCCGGTCTCAGCGATGTAATCAAACCAGCATTCAGTCTCAGGGAACTCAACATTATAGAATCTATTCAACAAAGGTAATGGTGGCGTACTATCCTGTAGCATTGAAAAGACACAAGTGCTTAAATCTTTGCCGCCAGCAATTTTCGCCGCGCCCCACTCATTGCCATACCAGCGTCCGGTTCTTTTTAGTCTGCAGTTGGCCATTAAGGCTTCCCCACGTATGAAAACACAAAGTGACGGTAAGTACAGGAGTGCGTCAAGAGCAGTATACACCACTAAAAAAATTAAAGTTAAATAAAGAGGCTATCAAGCAACCATTTTGGTTTTTTACATCGAAACCAGTTAAATTTTCGTGGACCCCCATTTACAACTCATGGACCGCCATATTTTGTTCACGTCACCGTGGACCCCGTCGAGTCTTCCGTGGACCCCTGGGGGTCCACCTGGACCACTTTGGGAATCACTGGACTATATGGAGGCGGGTGGAAAAAAGTCATGGTTACAGTTGATAAAGTAAACCGGTTGGGCTTAGAGAGGGAAAAGTAAAAGTCATAAATACAAAATTTCACATAATTTACTAACTTACTAAAAAAATACTGGAATCGGCGCGACTAATCAGTTTAGTTGCCTTTGGTGTTTAACCCATTAAAGCAAGTGTTTCATTTTCAACTGTAATCAATTATTTAAGTGCCGGGGAATATTCAGATGAAGGTATTTATTAAAGTACTGCAAAATTCAAAATTTACTGTAAAAATGTCGTTTTCAAAAATTTCATGCATTGCTATGTCATGTCAACACAAACAGGGTGTTGTGCTATGTCATTCCATCTCAAACATACTGTTTTAGCTTGTTATTGCTACTTAGCTAAACTGTTGTTCGCTGTTGTGTTTCTGTAGCATATTTTTAATACTGTTTGATCCTGCCTTGTATTAAAATATACATATGAGGAAATTTACGTCAAATGTCTCAAGCGCGCTGAGCGGTGCAAAACAAGCTACTTTTCGACTCGCTGGGAATTAGACAGCAAATGGGAAAAATAATTAGAAAACTATAATTTCTATAGATTTTTGTACAGGCTATCCGATGGTACTATGCGTTTTCCAAAATTTTCGCACCTTCATGGTGAAAATTCTTGACGAAAATTTATTTGTAATTTTTCCCAATTATGGTAATTTTTAATATTGTCTTTAGTTATCTCAAACGATAGATCAAGTCTTTTTACATAGAAATCATTAATAAAAAAAGCCCTTTAGAGCGCGCTAATCTGCTAAGCTAACCGTGCGGGACATAATAATATTGTTATAATTTTGCAACTACTTGATGTTTAAATCTGAAGCTTTCGCAAAAACTTCCTTAGACAGTCATCTACAATACTGTTGTAAGACAAACAAATTTTTTCAAACTTTATAACACAACTTTTGCATTTCAAATAAACCACTCTGCCGAAAGTTAAACCTGTAGTTTTGTTTGTACTGAGTATTAAGAAGTAGTTTGTAGTTTATTGTGTGAAAATTTCAAGTCGATCGATACACAAACGACGGAGATATAACGAATAAATTAAAATTTTGTTAAAATTTGCTATCACAGATTGATGTTTTAATTCGTGCAAGCAAGCGCAACCGAAATGACGCGACGAAACGCCGCAACTTGTTTAGCGCGTTCTAAAACACTTTATAACCCGGAGAAACAAAAAAAAACTCAATTTTTTTATTATTGGTTTCTTTGCTAAAAGACCTGATCTTTCGATTGAGATAACTAAAAACAATATTAAAAATGATCATAATTGAGAAAAATTATAAATAAATTTTCGTTCAGAATTTTCACCATAAAAATGGGAAAATTTTGGAAAACGCATAGTATCATCGAATAGCCCGTATAAAAATCTACAGAAATCATAGTTTTCAAATTATTTTTCCCATTTGCTGTCTAATTCTTAGGTAGTCGAAAAATAGCTTGTTTTGTACCGCTCACCGCGCTTGGGACATTTGATGTGAATCGTCTCATATATAGATCTTTTAATTAGACAATTCGTATGTGTCGCACGTGTCGGATGTGTTGACATGCATAGACTTGATGCATGATTTGATTTCAATTTATTCGATAGTATCTTCATATGTATCTGTCAAACGTGTATGAGCGACTGAACTGGCACTTCCATGATGTGGTACATGTCACTATATATTACAGTTAAACATTTGCAGGCCTTTAGTATTTAGCATTTATTTTTTTTTAAACAAAAAATTTACTTTGATTAATTTTATTTAATTTTCGAATATATAATCAGTTCTTTTAGCGCGACTTTGCAAATATATGTAATGTTAAAATTTCTTAATTTTTTATTTTCAGCTTATTTTTGCATAATTTCGCGAAAAGAATTTTTCGAACAATGAAAAAATCTCACCAAAAATTTTGGAAAAAAGAGGATATTTACATGTATGTAATTTTAAAGTACGTATAACCTTTGTTTTCTGAGAGTGGGAAGCAGGAAACAAAAATTAACCAAAATTCCATTACATTTAGTGACTGTGGGTCCAACCCTCCCCATATTTTATATCTAGGGTTTTCGAATAAAGGAGAGAGTACAAACTAAATTTTATCGAGATCGGATAAAATTTTATGTTTCCGCACACGAGAGTGGAGTGCGTGGCAATTATTCCATAAGAATATTCGACCTCCAATCAGAGTTGGGCATTATTCGAATAAATTGTTATTTAAATAATTATTCGAATACAATTTTATACGTAATATAATTATTCGCAAATAATTTATTCACGAATGAATTATTCGTGAATAAATTGCTTATGAATAAATTATTCGTGATTTTATTTGTTATTTAAAATAATTTTTAAAAATTGATTTATAACACACTGAGCAACATTTTACTTTTATTTCTACCGTACTCGGTTCTCTGACTATTGAGAGCACAGAAAAGAGAGTAAATAAGGTCCTCTCTCTGTCAGAAGATACCAGTTTTAGTCCGAAGATTTTTTGCTGGCAAGTTCTGGTCAAACGATCAGCTGCAGTGTGTTTGGCAACCAAATTGTAAACAAAAGAAAAGTGCACTATGCTAATACATGTTTAAAAGTATTTAATTACTTGTTTAAGTGGATTCTAATCAATTTGAAAGTATTTTTGGTTATTTATATGTGTGAGCTGAGTGTGTTTACGTATAAAATAAGCAAAAATTTACAAACAAAATTTAGAGGTTATGTTGAAGTTGACAGAAGTTACCATTTTTTACTAGAAAGCGATCCCGTACTTTCCAATGTTACTCTCTCGCTCTGACCGTCTCTTATTTTTTGACAGTTTTACTAGTTTTAGTCCGAGGAATACGGGATTGCACCTGTTATAGGAGAGCCAAAAATCCTCGATGTTTCACAGGACGAAAAGTTTTCCCTCACGTTCAAATTTGGCCATTGATAAACCAACCGTGGTGTTTCTTGGAAGGATGTGGTCGAAATTTTCCTTGCTAATTCGCCACTTTTAAAATATCCAAGAGCTGGTTTCCTTGAGTCTTACTGCTGCAGCAATGGCCGCCCGAGCAATTTAATCAAGCGGAGGTAGATGCTAGGTTGCATTTAGGGCGTATGACGACGTGAGACATCGTAAATTCGTATAATATAAACATAGGAACAAAGTAGTATAGGGTTTCCAAATATTTCGACTGCAGCACCATTATGAATTGCAACCTGATTGTACAATAAATACGGATTTTCTAAATAACTCAACTACAGCGCCACCTAGCGGGTCCATTTTTGGCACAAGTATTTTTCATCATGCAGGTAGAACACATTTTGAATTTGGACGAAATCGGTTCATAAATACGGCTTTTATAAATAACTCGGCTCCATCGCCACCAACGAGTTTTCTAGTAGCCTTTAATAGGACTTTATGCGCAGGCAATAACCTACGAAAATTTGACTTAAATCTATCCAGGGGTTTGAGTTAATTCGGAACAACGAAAACGGCTATCGTTTCATACATAAATATATGTACATATCTGTATACATAGATTACTTGTTTTATTATTATTTTATTCGTTATTCGAATAATTAATGAAGATAATTATTCAAATAACGAAAAAAATAATTTATCCGTCATTCGAATAATTTTTCTTTGAATAAACAAAGTTATTTATTATTTACGAATAACGAGAAAAACAATTTATTAATTTTTTATTCGTCATTCGAATAAATTTTGCCCAACTCTGCCTCCAATGATAGCTTCAAGCTTAGTCCTGTTATAAAACAAGAAAAAGGAAAGGTGTGTAAAAAAAAAAAACAAACCTGTGGAATAATAAAATTATAGTTTAAAAAAGCCAACAACACGCTTTTATTACAATAACAACTAAAAAGAAAAAAATTATTTATTGATTTAAAGACTCCTTTAAGAAGGATATGAAGTTCCCTAACTTGATGTTATTTAACCTTTTAAACTAGCATAATATAGGATTAAAGTAATTGGCACGTAGTCATAGTCGAAATAAAGTCCACTGTAAAGTTAGTTGCAGTTATTTTTTACAGACATCCCATTGGAAATATACAGCACGTTCTTTTTCTCTAAATTATTCTTACTCCATTGGTAGAGGGCGTACGAATTTATTTTGACGTCCGGAGCTGAAGACTTGCTCTAGCTGCTAGTCTCTTAAAATTTCCTCCAATCCCGTCTCAAGCAGATTTCCCAAGTGTACTTGCAACAAAGTTTAATTTTGCCATTTCCTTGAAGAGATTTTCGTCCCTTTTAGTAAATTTAAGATGATTTATTTATATTGTTTTTGTTTTTTGCACACCTTTTCTCTTTCAAAAATATACAATTTCATAAAATTTCAATGTCTATTTATCATATTGCTCGAGCTTTAGACGATCTAGAGTCCATACGCCTAAGTAGCCCATTACGCACATTTGGGTACTTAAAGTTGACATTATAGACAATGTTTTTATGTGAAAAAAATAAAAAAAATTTAAATGCTATAATTTAAAAAAAAAATCAAAAAGAAAAATGTTTACTTAATTTTTGTTTGTTTTTTATACGTTGCACATTAATGTAAAAAAAATTATAATTAAAGCCCATAATAAGACGGAAGAAATACATTTTTATCGTTAAGTTTCGTTAAAAGGTTTCTAGCGACGCGAGTAGTTTCCTCGCGTTTAGTTTAAAGTAAAAAAGACTCGCGTTTTTATAAACGTTATAAATAATTACTTATTAAATAACTAAATATGTTCACATATGTGTACATGTATATATATATTTAAATAAAATATATGTAAAGGATGCCCATTGAACTCAGCTGTAGACGTTTTCCCGTGTGCGCGCGGTGACTGTTGAGTTTGGAGTATCTTTCCTTTCTCCACTTTCTTTTGTTCATAGCGTAATTGCAATGGAAATAGAGTCACCAAAGGGAGGGACAGTACTAGGGTGCGCACGTCATATTAATCGGACGATTAAACACTGCCCCCGCTTACAAGAGCGTGCTGAATAGTGCGGTCTGCAGTCGTCTGGAACAGTAATCTAGTCATGACAATGAATCTTGGCAATCGGACGGGTTTGCATATGCTCCGCCATAATAATGAGGGTGCGGCGGTTATAGTTATCTTCGGGCTACTGTAGATTCCAGACATAGGTTTTCCTTGAGTTATCGTTCTGCAAAGGAAGAAAGCGAACAATTATGCAGAGGGCGGTGCTCTATATGCATTGTAATCTTCTTAGGTGTGGGGCGTATAAAAATATTAGTAAATAAATATTTGTGTATTTTTGTAGTGTGCTCGTGCTTAAGTTATTTGATTTTGTTATTTTATGGCCTTATAGCAATTATATTCAACAATTTTCATTGAGCTTGAGACCGTTTTTGAGGAAAAACTTATTGTGGAAAAGCAACAATAATTTGAAAAAATGGTAGAAGGGAGAGCTATTTCGGAAATCACCACATTTCCCCATCAGACTTTTTTCAGTAGGATTCGAACCGACCATCCCACTGACTCAGATAGTTGCCTACGCACTGTGCTAAGTTCGCCTTGTGAATTCTTGTTGCTTTTTTCCACTATTTCATATGTTAAGCCAACTACAATCAAGCGCAGCTATTCCAGTCCTATTTAAACTTGACCTTGTGGTTGTTGGTTTTGTTGGTTTTCGTTAATGTATCTA
>NW_023458556.1:106254646-106258521 GCF_013731165.1 Rhagoletis pomonella | reverse complement strand
TTTTTTTTAATGAAAAACTATTTTGGAAAAGCAACAGCAATTTTAAAAAATGGTAGAAGTGATAGCTATTTCGAAAATCACCACACTTCATCATCAGACTTCTTCAGCGGGATTCGCCTTATAAACTGTGGTTGCTTTTTCCACTTTTTCCATGTGAACCAACTACAATCAAGCGCAGCTATTCCAGTCCTATTTAAACTTGATCATGTGGTTGTTGGTTTTTGTTAATAATTAAATTTTTTTAAGGTTTTCTTAAAATTTAAGCCCCGTGTAAATAGGCAACCCTACGTCATATCGGCAAAATATGCTGCACGTATATTGACGTCACCTAGATCTTCAATCTCTTCAACTTTTATCCAAATTCTTAGAGGCCGCGCACAGAGGTGGCCGCGCTGACTTCAGACTTTGTGCAAATATTATAATGGAAAATTCTTCAAAATTCCATCTACACTGAAAAAACTTTAACTAGAATTTTTGGAAACAATTTTGGTGTGCAGTTTTATAGCCCATTAAATTTTAATGCAATAAAGTGTAAGTGTGAAGTTAAGGGAAAATTTCGCTGCGGTGTTACGCATTTCTTTCCGTACACACTTGCACTTTATTATAATAAAATTTAATGGGCTATAAAACTGCGTAGCAAAATATTTCCTATAAATTCTAATTAAAAAGTTTGCAATTTAGATAAAATTTTTATAATTTTTGAACAAAGTTTGAAATTATGACTTAAGTATATGTTTATTTTGTAGAATGAACTTGTTTAAATGTCGCAACCCTATTTATTTTTCCGACGCTACATTCGGCGTCAAAAAATTCCACTTACTGATTTATTTTACAATATTCACAATAATTTGCATGATAAATTCTCTTCGGTAGCTTTTTATCAAGCTATAGTTCATTATGAAACTGAAAGCGTATATATTACAGTTTGAAACTTTGTACAGAATTCACAAAAAAATTTAAAAACTTCTCATCGAAACTTCAGTCAGACTTTTTAAAATTTGAGAATATTTTGTGAAATCGGTACAAAGCATGATAAAAATATAGCAAGGTAGAACCGTTCTCTCATTTTGTCGGCCATGATTTTTTTTTGAAGTTTGCCAACATTTTAAAATCATATAAAAGTGATAATAAAAAAATGAAATTGTTCGAAATTGTTGTTGCTTGAGATTGAAAATGAAAATGTGTGTGTGAGTTTGTGAGTAAATTTAAAAATTAAATTGTTTGGAAACGTCAAGAATTTTAAAAGTGACTCTCAGCGGTTCTACCTTACTATATTTTTATCATGGTACAAAGACTGTGACTCTAATAGATTAACTATAATTTTATTAAAAATTACTGAAAAATATTTGTCATGAATAACATTGGGAATCTTATAAAATAGATCTTCTTCTTCTTTTTATTTGGCGCTGTAACCGCCAAAGCGATTCTGGCCGAGTTCAGCAAAGCACGCCAGTCGTTTCTTTTCTGTACCAACTGACGCCAATTGTAAATGCCAAGTGAAGCCAAGTCCTTCTCCACCTGATCTTTCCCTCGCAGTGGGGGCCTCCCTCTTCCTCTGCTAGCACCAGCGGGTTCCGAGTTGGATACTTTTAGAGCTGGAGCGTCCGTGTCCATTCGAACGACATGGCCAAGTCATCAGAGCCGCTGTATTTTGTTTCGCTGCACTATATCCATGTCATTGTAAGGCTCATACAGCTCATCGTTTCATCGTCTGCGGTACTCGCCGTCGCCAACGCCTAAAGGCTCGGAAATCTTTCGCAAAATCTTTCTCTCGAATAAATATTCAAAGAGCCGCTCATCGGATGTTGTCATTGTCCCTGCTGCTGCGCCATATACCAGCACGGGCATGATGAGTGACTGATAGATCAGTGTGTGGAATTTTTTTACGCCGACTGTATATGTATAATGAATAACAAATAACGAACTGTCAAGGTACGCTACACAGGATCCACTTGCTAACAAAAATGACTGAATGCAGCCAAAAATTCGTGACGGATATGTGTAAATGCAACTGCCACTTCGACTGAGACTGAACGGTGACTGTGACGGTAAGCGATTAAAAAAGGATAATTTCCGAATTTAAAAAATCTGAGCATACTTAAATGGCATGTAATCTATGTTTTTACAGTTTCGGGCGTTTTAATTAATCCTAGAAAATTATATTGACCTCAAAAGAGAATCACTCATTTTCTTACGTGTATGGGGAAAAAAACCCTCGAAGCGCGACCTCTTAAGCTGGACCTCTATAGACAAGCGTATGCGAGATCCGTTGTCATGCGCTTACGTGCGTAAAAACTGAGCAACTCCATAGTGTGCGCTTACAAGCGTTTGACAGTTGTCATTTCGACATGTTGATGCATCATACATACACACTTTTATATATATTTATAAAGAAAATGCTTACCAATCCGCAAAAATTCTCTACCAAAATATGTATATGGATTTATATATACCCAAACGTGTAATGTAATTACCTTAAAGTGGGTTGTCTACGCAAGCAAATGCATGAAAGTTGAGAAAATTCAACCTTGTGCGCATTCGTATGCGTATTCGAATTCATGTTCGAATTTTTGTCCGTTCTCTGGGTTTACGCGCGTACTTATGGAGTTCCTCCCATAAGAACATGTGTATACAATTCGGCTGTGAAACGCACGCATACGTATACGCACGCATACGCTTGCCTACGGAGTTCCAGCTTTAGAATTGTTGTAGGGAGGGGAGATTCATGAAGGATCATTACTAAAATCTGAGTCCGATGGCGGTCGCATTGCCGGATTTTTATTTGTTTTTTACGCGGTCTAAAGTAAATACATACTTAGATATCGTCGTTTAAAGTACAAAACCGCGTATCGTCATTCTGCAAAACCGCGTAACTGACATTTGCTGCCAAAAATTGTATTTGCTCACACAAGCTCTTGGCTTAATCCTTATCCATTCGTCCTGAAATATACTAGCCAGAAATGCGATTGCTTTATAAAAAAGAGAACTATTTTGAAACATGAGTGTTTTTACACTCTAGAAAATAATTTATGCAACCTCACATACGCGGTTTTGCATTATTTTGATACGCGGTTTTGCATTTTGTTGATACGCGGTTTTGTACTTTAAACGACGATATATATAAGCAACCAAGAGTGAAACCAATTTATTAGTAATTAGCTATTACACCTAACATCGAGGGGTAATGAAAAGCGCTAAGTCTCTTTGGAGTTGGCCATATTTGCGCTGCAGGAAAAACGATATTAGCTGCAGTGTTGCCAGAACTTTTTGGACCAACCGGCTAAATTGACAAAAAAAACGGCTAAAAACGGCTAAACTGTTTCAACTAAATTTCACATGTTTTATTTTATGCGATTTTAAAATGATCTTTTCCCTTGCCTTAAACCTTTAAGCGTGGGCAACAATGATGTTTTGTAATTAAGGCAGAATTGAATATGCGCTATCTGGGAAGACAATACCTGTAACATTTATTCTTGGCACTATATCCAAACACAAACGCATGTTAAGCAAATTGTGAAACGATTTGTTATTTTCTAAGTTTGCGAATAAAACTTCACACTTTAATCTAAGACATTCATAACAAACATTTTATGAAGAAAATCCCCGCTACGGCCTTTAGAAAAAATATATTCGTTTAAAAAGAAAATAAGCTCAAAAAGTGAATTTTGTAAAAAATTTAGGATACGACAATTTTGCGCAAAGGAGAAAACTAGGCAAATAGCAAAATCGGCTAAAAACGGCTATTTTTTTTTACAAAACGGCGAACAAATCGGCTGCGGCTAAACCGAAATTTCTCCGGCTGTTTGCTATCGCAAAAATGGCAACACTGATTAGCTGCCAAAGCGAATGTGTCACGCAATGCTGAGCAAAAGTTT
>NW_023458556.1:106251947-106254546 GCF_013731165.1 Rhagoletis pomonella | reverse complement strand
TACATCTTTCTGAATATTTTCTTTTTTGTGCCATAGCAATGATAAAAATTACTTAAAACAACAAAAAATTGTTGTTCACTTAATCGCTCGCTCAAATACATTTGACTGTTCAATTTAGGTTGAAAAGTATGCTCGCAGAAAATCTAAATTGTTCCTATTCACTGCGTTACCGACACTTTCCAGTGATTTAGGATCTTTCTCTATTTAGGTAGCAATTTAGACGTACTCGCACACAGCCTTAAATAGCTTTAAAACCGAAATGTCTAAACAAGCAAAGTCACCTATTAAAAAATATTTCAATAAAAAATGTTAATTAATTACCATAGAACAAACCTTGGGTCAGGTATACGAATTTCTTTAGTATTAAATGATATAATATGTAAATAGAGGTGGTAAAAAGCTATTTCAGTCCTCTTTCACATGATACCAAATTTGTTTAATTTTGATAAGCTGTTTGTTTATTATCCAGAAAAACTTTCGGAATAAAATATATTAGGCCAAGTTTAACTGGTAAAAAAATAACTGTTATTTTCGGTCCCAGGAATATTATGAAAGTGCAATGATAAACGTATATCTGGCCAGTCACAGAAGAAAGGATCAAAAATGAATTACAAGAACTAAAATCGAAAAACGCTGTTGACGTTACTGGTTCTCCACATTCAGAAACATCCAAAAGAATGAGAATGAAGAATTCTTTGGAAAACAACGGTGTTTAAACAACGATCTTGCCATGATACTAGATTGTGAAGATGAAAGTCAGGAGGATACATACGACATTTGCAGATCGATGCAATTCCCAAAAAAGAATTATTGCACCGCAATAAAAAAAAATTAATATAACTGAAAGTCCTCTCGACTGGTGCAGCATCCGCGGATGTCTAAAATTTCACATTCGCAACATCCCTGGTGCATAGATGGCATAAATAGCATGATTGTTGTTATTTTATGTGTTCAAACAACAACAAAATTAGCCAATCATGCTATTTATGCTATCTATGTACCATGCTACACAGTATGCACCGGATCGTGAATACCCCTATTGTTTCTTTAATTATAAAACAAAAAAATGTTTAAATAATTTTACTTTTTAAATTGCGGTATTTGTAGAAACGACTTTATAAAGAAACCTTCGCAAAACAAAAACGAAAATTATATCAAAACCATTCAAACGAAAAAAAATTACGCCAAGAGTGTACAATCTAAGAATATGAGCAGGTATTTTTAAAACTAACTCAGATGAAACAGTTTTGAAATCTGTCCACACAAATTCTATAACTACGAAATTTGGTGCCGTGACATGGCCCCTAGTGGCATAACCCCAATTTTTTACTTGGGTTATGCCACTACATAATTAGTGACATATGTATTTCCAAACGAAAATCCGACAAAATTCCAAATCCCTCATGTAATTTTGCAAACCAAAATAACTTGGAATGTGCAGGAGTAATGATAAAAGGCATTTTTATCAAAACACTGCCATAAAAGTTAGCTTTTTGGTTTTATAAAAAAAAGCGCCGCGGCCGAAAATTTCGAATCAAAAATCGCGTGAAAAATTTTAGGAGTGAGTTTCAAATAAGTCGTGTTGAAATTATTGTTAAATAATTCGCGGTTCATAATTCAAGTGCTTGGTAAGAAAAATATATATGTAATAGAACTCTTCTGCTTTTAATTTTTTGTTTTTTTTTTGTTGTGGTGGACGCAGGGGAGGAGGGGGAATGCGCGGACTCGCCCATTACCTATATACCCTTGTGGTCAGCTGATTAAGTTAACCCTCATCAGTCACCCAAAAAATTTGTCGAATTGGTTCTTGTGTATACGCTCGAATACAAACAGATCTGAAACTTCTAATCAGATTTTTAAGAAAAATTCCAAGTATGCAGTTACATAACCCATTCAATTTTAGAAAACCGCGTTGATTTTTGCCAATTTTTTTAGTGGAAGGTGTTGCTCATTTTCTCCATAAAAAATATAATTGTCGAACATACACTGTATGGAAGAACCTGCTTGAAAAAAAATAATTGCCAAAAATCTACGAGATTTTCTAGCAACTTCAAAATTGTGCTTATTTAAACTAAAATTGCATATTTATCTTAAAAATCAGATTAAAAGTGTCAGATCTGTTTGTACACGAGCGTATACACAAGAACCGGTTTGTAACTATTTCTACTGGGAACGAACTACGCATGCCCGCAATCTCTTTATGTTGATTTTACGTATTTCATGCAAAGTAAATGTACTTTACTAAAACCCAAATTCAAGAACTGTTTATGGTCGTACACAAAGAAGCGATGAGGGTTAAGTGATATTTTGGCCAGTTTTGGTCTTTTTATGCATTTAAGGAAAAATATGTAATATGCACTAACAAATCGATGTCACATTAACACAAAAGTCTTGATTCGCATAGAAATCCGGGCCCTAGTAATCAGCCAAAGATGGCAGTATGAAGGGCATGTAACTAGATGTTGCATATTGTTAGGCGCGCCTGATATTCTTTTGGAGATTTTTAGCGATCAAAATTAGCAAACGCGAATGCTGGAATCCGGCTGCAGATAAAACTTTTGCTCAGCATTGCGTGACACATTCGCTTTGGCAGCTAATC
>NW_023458556.1:106248843-106251847 GCF_013731165.1 Rhagoletis pomonella | reverse complement strand
TTTTTTTGCGAGAAGAAATTAATAATATTCGACATTTTAGAGACCGAATAATTTGAAAAAAAAAGAAAATCAAATCAGCTGCTCTACTGATACTCACCTGTTCAATGTGCCTTGGGTAGTACAAAACATTGCAACGAAGTACATTTGACTGTACTTCGAAGTACGAAGTAAAACGGCTCAAAAGGAAGTACTGTACTTCCGAAGAAAGTACGGTTGGTCACATTACCCATGCTAGACAGTATGCACCGGATCGTGAATACCCCTAATATATTTCACAAATAAAACAAATATATACATATGTAAGTAACAATCAAGGAATTTTATACTTTCACAACGAAAGCAAAATTGGCTTGCGCAAGGCCATCTTTTTGAAAATGCAATTTCACGCATTACCTTGTAAAATGTGTATATACATATGGCTATCTTTTATAATTTTTAAAAGAAAATCTGCAAAGTCGCACACAAATACAACTTACACATTGTACGTAAGGATGTTGATAGGGCCCGCTGCAGCGATTTGAAAATTCAGTCTCAGTCTGGTAGCAGTGACACTGTGTTAACTTCTGGCAGAGAACGTAAAAGGGGTAGAAACCAAAAATCTTGGATTAAGAAGATAATCTAATGTTGTTTGAGCAGGTAGCTGCCGTCTATGAGCAAAATATATATTTTCCCATGCCCATCGCCGAACAGGATATATGAAAGTATGTACGTGCGGACCTTAGTATCTATCGGTTCAGTGGACAAAATTGGCAATCCGAAAGCCTATAAATAACTGTAAATAAATCAAATCCCTCAATGCCAAAAATTCGATATGTTACAATTGACTTCACCCATCAGCCTATACATTTCGCCTCATCTCCTTTTATCCCTTTTATGTGAAGTGCGAAATGGTGCAGGGCAAAGGTATCCTTTTGTGTAAATATTATTAGCGAAGAAAGGGTGACATACCCTTCGTAGGTATTGTGCGAATTTTACAATAATTTAAAAAATTGTTTCACTTTAATCAACGAACGCGAAAAACGCATGTGAATGTATTTGTGTCTGTCTTAATATGTTCATGGATTCGGACGTAAATTTCTCAAATGTAGATATGTTGTACATATGCTGTCTGTGCATGTACATATGTACATACTTATGCATGTACGTTTCAATATGTATACATGATTGTTTTGTTTTAGCCGTTATGATCTAAATGAATGTTGTGCTGTCGTTGCAATTTTATTTATGGGTTAGCTGTACTTGTAAATGTCCAAACCATAAACTGTTCTGCCCATCCATTCTTCTGGTGCAGAGTTGCATGTTTGTGGGCTGATATCCCACTGTCAGCAAATGGACTCATAATCACTGTTATTATCCCGAATGCTCTGAGCAAAGAAGTCGCATCAACTTCGAAATAGAAGTAAAGTTACTTAAAAAAAATGCTTCGCTAGTGCATTTCCACATAAAACATAATAATAATAATAATAGTAGATTGGCGTTTACACATATGTTAGTGTTTGGCCGAGCTTTTCCTCCGATTTGTAGCGTGCGCCTGATGTTGTCACACAAAGGGGAGGGGCCTACAGTTTTACGCTGACTCCGAACGGCGATTGTATTTTTACGAGAAGCTGTTTTTATGGCGGAGGCACGGTTGCCACTTTGGTACAATTGTACCAAATATGGGCCTTTTTCTCCGTTTGGGCCTTTGGGCCTTTTTGAAGCGACTATGGCTATCCGTTCGTTTGACGTTGGCGACAGCTGTTTGTTCTATTAATTGTTATCGCCATACTGATCTCTAAAGTTTCGCTGTGAATACATGTGTACAATGTTCACTGTACATATATATGTACAGTCAGTGTCAAATGTTAGCTTACACGTTGTTCTAATATAATATTCAGAATTATTTTAATGAACAAATTTTTTCATTAATTTTTTATGAAAACGTAGTTTATCCTATAATATAAACCGTATATATCAAAATAATAAAATTTTTATTCAGAATTTCTAGAAAATTTTCGAGTATGCAGTTTTGCGATGTTGCTTTGACCAGGGCTTCAACCCAGGCCCTGCGGAGTGGAAGCGTGCACTGCTTACCACTACAATACAGCGGCCGGCCCCATAAAACATAACGGAAAAAATGTTAATGGACCACCAAATCTGCTTTGAATAAAACAAATAAGGGCTATGAAATCGTTTAGCGGTTAGAAGTGTTCACTACCATTTCGCGTTTGCTCCTCGGCAGGCAATGGCAATCCGCCGAGTGTAAGCTGCCATGAAAAAAGCTTTTCATAAAAATACAACCGCCGTTCGAAGTCGGCATAAAACTGTAGGTCCCTCTCCTATGTGTGATAACATCAAGACGCACGGCACAAATCGGGGGAGAAGCTCAGCAAAGCACTGACATATTGGGCGCGTTCATAAGACTTATGTAGCTGTTGCCTAACCGTGGGCTATTTGTCTTAGAAACACACAGTTGAGTAGTTCCGCTCATCTCAACAGTTGGCAACTTTGCGCCATTTTTTCCAGCGGAAAATTTTTACGCTACCTGAATTCAACGTGTTGAGCTTAGCGTAAACAACTGTTCGAAAAAACTTACGCCGCTTATATTAAATTTAACGTCGCTTTGTTAGGTGGCAGTTGCAAACAAATTTATTCTATTTTATATTACTGATGTGATAAAGTATTTAAAATATTTTATAATAATACTACGTTTCTAAATATATCGTCGCTGGAATAAAGAAAAATAGTAAAACATGAAAAGTATAGTTTTGAGAAAAACGAATTGGAGGTTTTTACAAACCATTACAAACCATACAAATACAATTTCGTTTTTCGGGAATAAATTAGTGAGCCAAAGAGATATTTAAGAAAACTAAAGATTTTTGTAATAGATTAAAGGATTGTCTATCCAATGGTGCAATTATCGAATAATAGTGTATGTGGCATTTGCACTGTTTCTTTATTCGAGCGACGATATATGTTTTTAAGATGTTTGCTATGAGTCAAACCACGCCAACTGTGTCAA
>NW_023458556.1:106243825-106248743 GCF_013731165.1 Rhagoletis pomonella | reverse complement strand
CAGCTACGTCTTATGAACGCGCCCATTGTTTAATAACATACGCTCAAATAACCTTACAACTAGCGTTATTGTACAACAAACAACTCACAACACTTAGGGCCTGTTGTTCAATGTCTGATTAACACAAATCGGAAGTAGAAGCTCCGGCTAAATACAACGACTGCTTTATCGATCGCATGTTATGTGCATGATGTTGAAAACGTCGATAACGATGTTTAACTGGAAGGTAGTGATGGCTGGTTAACACTAATCTCCATTTAAACATCGTTATCGACGCCTTCGACTCCATGCATATTACATATGTCGCTAACGATGTTTAACCAGAGATTAGTATTAACCAGAGATGGTGAAAACGGCCCTTAGGGCAAACAAATCTTACCTGCAACGCCTTCAGAGCCACCGTATTGCCTAGTTTCCTTAATATGCTTTTATAACAGCTACGTCTAACTCATACGCATACTTACGCAATCACATTTTGCGCATGTGTTGAAAGTTCCCCGATATACCCAAAAAAATCAGCAAACGTAACACGTAGTTTTATTTTTACTAAGGTAAAGTAATTGTGCAATGAGATTTGCTTTTATATACGGAAGTACATTGGTTTAGTCGAGGTAAATGTTTGGAAAGATTTTTAAATTTAATCAAGGAGATTCTCTAATTTTTTTGAAATTAATTCTAGCCCAGCTAATAACAATTAATATTTTTTTTCTTAAAAAGTAGGCCATATTTTATAAAATTGCTAATAACCGTTATTTTTAATTGCATGAGCTATCCACAGAAAAAAAAATCAGATCGATTCGTTGAATTTTGAATCTCTCTAATATAATAATTTCCCACCTGTGGGACCAGTGTGCGCCGCTACGCTGGGAATTTCAAAATTTTATACTTACATTCATATGTGTACACATATTACCTTTTTCTTTTCAGACATATCCGTCCATTTACAAATACGGTTGCCGGACGTACTGATTTTATCAGTAAAGTACTCTCGTACTAATTTTTTTCATTTCTTCAATCAGTACGCCAATGTCCGGAGTTTTCAAAATTTTTACTGAGTTTTCAATTCAAATTTGTAATAGGGGTCTTCCCATCGAGCTTAGGTTAGGTTAGGTTGAAGCGGCTGCCTACAGCCAAGCTAGGAGAGAGGCACACTTAAACCCAGTGGGTCCGTTGTGATACCAATTGAGAGTTTGAATTCGAATCCGTCCGATCATCTAGAAGTGGAACCAGTTGGTTACGTTCAGAAAGCGGGAGAATTCGTGAATGCCTGCTTCACTTAGATCGGCGAGGCAGACAAAAAGGTTGTATTGAAATGAGCGTCTTCTCGCCCAAAAGAGGCCCGTAATGATACCAGTCACCAGCCTTAGTAGAAGGCGTTCTAACCGAATGAGTGCGTTAGATCCTTTCTTGTCTAGGCTGGGCCAAATTTGTCGAGTCGTCCCACACGCGAGTTCTTCCGACCATCTTTTGTTTGCCTTCTCAACGAAGTATGCCCTGAGCCATGTCTTACAGGTAGATAGGGGTATGCCCGCTGCATGAGAGGAGTTGACGCCAGACAGGGTGGTTCCCTTCCTCGCAAGCTCGCCCGCGGCACAATTACCTTGAACGTCCCTGTGGCCTGGCACCCACACGATGCGAGTAGTAGATTTTGAAGCTAGATCGTTAAGAACTTTTCTGCATTCTATCGCAGTTATAGACAAGGTTCAATAAGCCAGAGTGCACCCTCTTTTATAGCCAGTTCTGTTTGGAAGGCATTGCAGTGGTCTGGTAGCCTAAAGCAGAGATTTAGTGAGAGGTCCTTCGAGTGTATCCCACTCCCTACTCTTAGATTTAGTTTGGAGTCATCTGTGTAGATGGTTGTGGAGTTATCTTGGAGGTCCCAGACCGATCCGCCCTCCCAGTCCTTCCTCGAAGGGATACGAGTGGAGAACTTATTTTTGAGCTCCTTCGGTAGTGTTGTATAATATGGAGACCTAAACGTATCGGGGTAGTTGGTTGGAATATTGGTGTGACCGAATCTGGTGTGTTTCCATTTTGACAATGCATTTATTCTTACTGCATTTCAGCTCGGCTATAGCTTCCCAAAAAGATCTCCGGGCAGGAGTGTTTAGGAGTGTTTCCATAGCTTTGGTGGGTGCGGATGGCAGCGCACCTAGGATTAGCATGCATGCCGCCCTTTGAACCTTGGTAAGCTTAGAACTTGTGAGTGATTTATACAGTGATGTCCACCAGACTGTGACCCCGTAGAATATCATAGGACGTACCATTGCTGTGTAAATTTAGAGAACTATGTAGGGTTTGTGACCCCATTCTTTGCCTATAGCCGTTTTGCAGGGGGAGAGGGCGGTAATAGCCTTGTTCCTCCTCTGCGTGCATTGCCAGGTCTGTTTCTTATCCAATATGGCACCCAAGTATTTCACTTTAGTAGCGCTGTCGCTATTACGCCGTTTAAAGTAGGAAGTTGATATAGAGGGATTTTTTTCCGTGTATAGAGAACCGTGACCGATTTTCTGGTTTGGCGTAAAGTTCGCATTCTCTAGACGAGGTTTCCACGATACTTAAGGCGTTCTACAACCGTTCTCCCAGGATTTGTGGGTATTTACCAGTTGGAGTTAGAGCAAGATCATCGGCATATGCAATAGCGTTGCAGCCAATGCCCTGTAAACTCTTTAGTAGGCGTTTACCGTAAGATTCAAGAGGAGTGGTGAGAGTACTCCTCCTTGAGGAGTGCCCCTTGTCGCATATCTTGTAATGTGAGCTTCACCCATGTCCGAATAGATAGTTCTCTGATGGAGGAGAAAAAGTCATCCAGGGATCGATCCAGTCCGATCTGGAGCATAAATGGGAGGACATTATTAAAGGCTGCTTCTATGTCTAGTGTTAGCTCCTGGTATGCCAAGGATTTTTCAATATCGGAAACGATTTTGTGCATTGCGGTTTCGACAGATTTGCCACATGAGAGGCTCTTAGAGAGGCATAGTAAAAATTAATACTTTATATTTGATTACACTGTACGGCAAAATCAACTTTTTTCTGGGTATTGGACCAAACCAATTTTTTTAAAGAGATTGAGTCATAAGTAAAAAAGAGTAATTTCTCCGTTTTTCGAAGCTAGCCTCCGAAATCGAGATATGGCCCTTCGAATTTCGAAATAGGACGTTTGGTAAAAAATTATATTTAATTATTGCATATAAATAACTAAAAACCTAAAAGTATAGACGTAGTCCCCCTTTTGCTCTTATTTAAATGGTATATAACTTCTTTTGTGCAAACTTATATTACAGGTGCTATAAGGGGTCAAAGTTCAGGTCTTTGAAAAATTAAATACCTTATATTTCAAACAATTTTGAACTGATTTTTAAAAAATTTATGTCATTGTAACGGTAATTAAACCCCCTTTCTTCCGATATTTGCATATTTGTATACTTCGCATATAAAAGTTTTAGAAAAAAACACATTTAAATGAAAAATACTTTTTTTTTTTTAATTATGTTTTTGTTATTTTATGGCCTTATAACAATTATATTCAATAATTTTTATTGAGGTTGAGGCCATTTTTAATGAAAAACTTATTGTGGAAAAGCAACAATAATTTGAAAAAATAGTAGAAGTGATAGCTATTTCGGAAATCACCACATTTCTTCATCAGACTTCTTTCAGTAGGATTCGAACCGACGATCCCACTGACTCAGCCAGTGAAAAACTTATTGTGGAAAAGCAACAATAATTCGAAAAAATGGTAGAAGTGATAGCTATTTCGGAAATCACTACATTTCCTCATCAGACTTCTTTCAGTAGGATTCCAACCGACGATCCCACTGACTCAGCCAGTTGCCTACGCACTGTGCTAAGTTCGCCTTGTAAATTATCGTTGCTTTTTCCCACTTTTTCATTTGTTAAGCCAACACAATCACGCGCAGCTATTCCGCTGCTATTCACACTTGATCATGTGGTTGTTGGTTTTTGTTAATAATTCTATTTTTAGAATGTTTAACTTTTAGGTGTGCTCGTCCTTAAGTTATTTGTTTTTGTTATTTTATGGCCTTATAACAATTATATTCAACAATTTTTATTGAGCTTGAGGCCGTTTTTAATGAAAAACGTATTGTGGAAAAGCTCGATAAATCACGGAATGTTTCGTTTAGTTCAAAATTAGTTTTGCATGGCTTTAAAAATAGAGGTCGAAAGTGTCTTGACACTCGAGAGAGAACATTAAAATTTACCTCAGCCAGGAGGGCCGGGCTATTAATCAAGCCTGTCATTAATTTTACGATAAATATTATACCTAGCATTTCTCTACGACTTGTGAGTGTAGGCAGATTTATGAGCTTTAGACGACTTGTGTAAGGGGGGAGATTGTAATCTGAATCCCAGTTAAAATTACGCAATGCAAAAAGAAAGAATGGTTTTTGAATTGATTCAATCCTTTCTGAATGAACTTGGTAGCGGGGATTCCAAACAATAGATCCGTATTCTAGTATAGGTCTAACTAAAGTGGTAAAAAGAGCTTTTGCAACATAAGGATCTTTGAACTCTTTTGACCATCGCCTTACAAATGCAAAAACGGCTTTGGCTTAATTGACTGTAACTTTAATATGATGGTTGATATTGAGTTTGGAATCCATTGTGATACCGAGATCGACAAAATTGGATACCTGCTCCAGCTTATAATTTGATATTGAATAAACAGCTGGTTGAACAGCCCTCCGAGAGAAACACATAACTTTAATTTTTGAAGGTTTAGTGGCATATCGTTTTCATTACACCACCTAACCACGTTGCTCAGATGCGCTTGTAACAAAGACCTTTCTTCGATAGAGGACAATGTTTTAAAAAGTTTCACATCATCGGCATACATTAAAATTTTTGAGTGTTTTATTATAGAAGAAATATCATTAATGAATATCAGGAACAGAAT
>NW_023458556.1:106235238-106243815 GCF_013731165.1 Rhagoletis pomonella | reverse complement strand
GCTCCGCTGGCTTGGCCATGTCGTTCGGATGGACAGAAACGCTCCTGCTCTGAAAATATTCAACGCGGGCCGCGATGCTGGTAACAGAGGAAGAGGAAGGCCTCCTCTGCGTTGGAAAGACCAGGTGGAGAAGGACTTGGCTTCACTTGGCATTTTCAATTGGCGTCAGTTAGCACAGAAGAGAAATGACTGGCGTGCTGTTTTGGACTCGGCCAAAATCGCTTAGGCGGTTACAGCGCCAAATAAGAAGAAGAGAAGATTGGGCAAAGCTCGTAGTCTTCACTTATAGGGAAGTCTACAGAATAATGGGACCTGAAGAACTGGGCAAACATGTTGGCAATGAGTTGGCTGTCTCTAGACACATTGTTGCGATAATACATAGCGGACGGAAAACCATGTACTTTAGGCTTTCACTTTACGAAACCATAAAATGATTTAGGATTGTTAATTAAATTCTTACATAATATGAGTTATAACATTTCTTATTTAATGCAAAGTAGCTATACCACAAAGCTGAGTACTTTACGTAATCACTGTGAAAGCCCGTTCTTTTATACAGCTTAAAAGAATGCGACTTTTTGTTTTTCAATTTAAGCTCTTTAGTGAACCATAATTGTGTTGGTTCTTCATGAACAATATTAAGTTTTGGCAAATACTTTCGAAACAAATTGAAAACAGTTTCATTAAAGTGCTCAACGCTACGCTCCACGTCATCTCTATATATTGGCCAAGATAACTTTGAAAGTTCTTTGTTAATTTTCCTGAAATTTGCTTTCGCAAAAACATATCTAGTACTTGAACTATACGACTTATTATTATGTATTTCATTTATGATTTCGTAGCTTAACTCAAGAGCGGGATGGTATGCATCCTCTGCCAAAACTAGGGGATCACACCGATTAACAGAGGCCTTCGGAATATCATCAACGTAAACTTTCCAAACTTATTTGGACATATATTTATTTGTTTGAGGCAAACTTCAGCCATTTCCTCCAGAAATACATTGTAACTATCTCTAGATGGAACTGGTACAACATCGGTGTCAATGATGTTCCATGAAATCTGTGGCAAATTTAAATCGCCCAAAACAATCATAGAATCGGATGCATTTACGGTCTCAAGTAAATAAACTAGCTGCATATATACTGCTACGGCAGAATTAGGAGGGATGTAGCAAAGAGCTAAATAAATATAACTCTTTACAGCCTGTACACGTATACATTTAAATTCGGTATATTCAATGACAGGAACACTAACTTCCTCTGATGGTATCGATGAATGCACCGCAAAAAGAACACCACCGCCGATTCTGCCCTCGCGGTCACTCCTGTATATTTGATATTCATTTGGAAGAAATTCGGAATTAAAAACATGAGGTTTGAGCCATGTTTCGGTCAGGGAAATAATATTATAATTGCAGTCAAAACATTTTAAATATATGTCAGTTAATTTGGTATTCAAACCTCTAACGTTTTGATAGTAAATACTTAAACTTGCGAGTTAGTTTTTTGAATCCGAATTAAGATTAGAAATTTTAGCTACATTGTTATTACTTTTATTAGGTTTATACTCAAACTCGCGAACATACGCCCCGGTCGGCCAAAATGAACTATTTAGTATTGAATCAAAATCTTCGGCAGCTACATCAATTTTAATAGATGAAATACCGCGATCGTATTTAAAATTAAATTTACGAATAAATACATCTAATAGTAGAAATAGTTCTAATTTTAGTCGATATGTATGACTTTATTTCATCCGAAGAAGTATCTTTAGCAAATCTAAAGACAAAGATTGATCTTCTCGGAGGAATTACAACCAACTTTTTGGTAATGATGTCTGATGTGCGGGGCTCGAATTATTCGGAGGAACTAAGTAAGACAGTGCAGCTTCAGATATTGATGGCAACACTGTTAAATCAACGGTTTGATTGATGTTATTATTTTTAGATGTAGACCTAGTTGATATGGCTTTAGATAGCGGAGGTTCCAATGCCTGAGGGCATGGAGAAGAAAGATTAATAAGTTCCAAGGCTTGGGAGGGAATTCAGTGACTATCTTATTAAGTAGACTTATAACACGCCTACCTTTATTTTCTCGGCTATCCTCAGAGTGTGGAAGGTTGTCGAGACATGTGAAAGACTTAAACATTTTTTCGTAATGCTTAAATTTCTCAACAAGAACCGACAGATCCTTCCCGATCTCAGAAAAACCATTTCTGGACTGCCTAAAGAATTTAAATAAATCAACTTCGGTTGATCTACATTTTTGACAAGACCCACGAAGACCCTTTCCCTCATTAATAGCGTCTAACACCCTACCGCTCAAACCAGCACATTTTATATGGGCAATCCCATCGCAGAGCCAGCATGACACATAGGAGTCGCTTTTAACGTGGCAATTGGTGTAAATGCACGACATGTTTAAAATGATATTTATTTATAGGTTTTAGAAGCAAAAAAGCAAAACAGTTTTGAAAACGATGTATCAATCAGAAAACCAATCAGCTGATAAATATCGGTTTGAAAGCTATGTAACGAACAGTTTTTAATACTCTGTATGTTTGACACGTAATAAACACAACAGCTGTGACAAAGATGAAACAGCAGAAATGACAAAAAGACAAAAAGAGCAAAATCAATGTGCGCAAACAAAAACAATTGTACAACAACAATATATTATATGAAACAAAACACTCGGCAAATGCAATTAAGAATAGCAAGTTAAATTTATCAAATTTATAGGAAATTTTGATATTTTACTTATCTTTAAATTGTGCACCAGACTTTTGATTACACTTTTTTAATTTTTTACTTTATTAAGCGTAAACAGCTTTATAAAATACAAAATTTAAACAGAGCACAAAAAAGCACAGCTTCACAGCTTTGAAGATTGCGTTCTTCGTATATAAAAATTTGAGAAAAACACTTAAAAGGAATAATAACAGTTTTTTCTTATAAAAAATATTTTAAACAAAAAAATTACTAATTAGTAATACAATTGAATACTTTATTTAAATAAAAAAGAAAATTATCTTAAATTTTTATAAATAACCTGTTACGTAAGAAATCAAAACCCATGGTGTTTTTGTATTTTTATATGCCTTAGGCCTCTGTTACATATACTTTTGCTTTATTTTTAATAGGGCTGTGGGTGAACAAGAACGAATTAACGCTTAAATTATTTGTTTTATTTAAATACGGTATTCAATTGTATTACTAATTAGTAATTTTTTTGTTAAATTTTTTGTATAAGAAAAGATTGGTATTTCTTCCTTTTAAGTGTTTTTTCTCCAATTTTTATACACGAAGTATACAAATATGCATATTAGGGAAAGGGAGTTTTATCGCCTTAACAAGGATGCCAATTTTTTAAAAATCGGTGAGTAATTTCTTTGTTTAAAATATTTTTTGATGAAAAAAGTTATTTTTTCCTTTTAAGTGTTTTTTCTAAAATTTTTATTCACGAGGTATACAAATATGCTTATCAGAAGAAAGGGGGTTTAATTGTCTTTACAGCGATACCAATTTATAAAAAAATCGGTTAATAATTTTTTTGTTTAAAATATTTTTTTTTATTCAAAAAAGGTATTTTTTCCTTTAAATGTGTTTTTTCTCCAATTTTTATATATGAAGTATACAAATATGTATATCACAAGAAAGGGGGTTAAATTGTCTTTACAACGATATGAATCTTTTAAAAATCAGTTCGAAATTTTCAGAAATATTAAGTTTGTAATTTTTCGAAGATCTGACCTTTGACCCGTTATAGCACCTGTAATATAAGTTTTCACAAAAGAAGTTGTACACCATATAAATAAGAGAAAAAGGCGGACCACGTCTGTATTTTTACTTTTTTTTCTTTTTACATGCAATAATTAAAAATAATTTTTTACCAAAGGTCCAATTTCGAAGGCCCATATCTCGATTTCGGGGGCTAACTTCGAAAAAGGGGAAACTTACTTTTTTACTTATGACTCAATCTCTTGAAAAAAGTTTGTTTGGTCCAATACCCAGCCGAGTGCTGTACAGTGTTATCGTTTAAAAATGTTCGTATTTAAAAATAATATTCTAATACAAAAATTTATTACGCACGTATTTGACTGTTCACATCTGAGTATGTATATGTAAGTGTACATACCCTGCAGAAAAAAATTATCAATTGATAAAAAATAACCCACTTGTAGTTAGCTTTTTTGCGGGATTTCTATAAAATATATAACTTGTAGTTAGCTACAAAAAGCTAACTTGAAACTAGTTGACAAGTAATGCATGAGTAATGCAGGAGATTGTTTTCTTCAAACGCATTTCTATTTAAATATCCTGTACTTCGCAAAATCCTTTTTCGAATTGAGTACAAATAAAAGGAAGATCGAAATTTCATATTATCATTTTGAAGTTATGTCTGACGGAGTTCGAATATGGGACCGCCTACAGCAGAATATGTAAACAAATAGGAAATGTAATAAAATAAATAAAGTAAATAAAAAAAAAATAAAATAAATTGTTTTTCCTATTGATATTTTATGTCCATAAGTAGCTAGGTACAAGTTACTTACATCAAATGTAGAGGTAACCACCCTTGACTACATCTAATGCAGAGGTAACCACCCTAGAAACATAGTTAGCTTTCGTCAAAGAAAATATACAGATAATAGTGACTTTTAGCTCCTTCCTAATCAACTGAGAGTTAGCTTATAGTCAGATACATTTCCTACAGGGTACGCATCCCAAGCATGCAGAGCGACGACAACACACACATATGTACATTAAAGTGGTCCAAAAATGTATGTAAAAAAATACGGTCGCATTTTTAATGCCGCCAGTCCCAAGAATTGTTCTATACCAAAAAAAAATATACCCCTATTGTTTTATTTTGAAAAAAAAAATTAGGGTGTGCTCAAAGTGCTCAAAGTTTTCAATGTATTTTATATGAGGAAAAAACAACTTTTCGTAGAAATAGTGTAGAATTATTGAACATCAATATTTTTCGATCGGAAAACTTTGCTCATCTTCAGGAGATTCCCGGTAATAATACCCAATTGCTCCTTTAACAATTTTTTCATGGTAACTATATTTTAGAGGTCCTAGAAAATGCAATGGGGGGACCAATAAAAAATCTTTAATCATAAAAAATGGTTAAATAAACAATTGGATATTAATATTTGAAGTCTCCTGAAGAGAACTACAGTTTTACGATTGAAAAATATTGATTTTCAAGAGTATTATACCATTTTTACGAAAATTTGTTTTTTTCCCGTATAAAATACATGGAAAACTTTGAGCGCAATGAGCACTCCCTAAATATTTTTTGATTTCAAAATAAAAAATAGGGGTATATTTATTTTCGGTTCAGAACAATCCTAGGGGGTGGCGGCATTAAAATTCCGACTTTATTATTTTGGACCACTCTAATGTACATACACAGTACCCCTGCAGTAAAATTTATTGGCAGTCTGACGAAGCGTTAGTTCCGAACTAAATATATCAGCACTATATCTGAACTAGTGCAAAACGGATGCAGAGCGGGACAGTTGAAACTTGCGGCGAAAATGTGCAAATGATCACTACTCGTACAATACGAAATAGCGCAGCGAGAAGATCTCCTACTCAAGCATCGTTGGTCGCGAGTTCAAATCGCGGTGGAAGCAGTTGTAAGTATTCAAATTTAATGAATTTAAATTGTTGCGTGCATCTTACAAATTTTTTTTTGTAATAAAATATGTAACAACAATGGAATCTGTAAAAGAAAAAACGGAAAAATTTCCTAAAATCGAATCTTAAAAACGGTTTCTTATAAGAAAACTGTCCAAAGCGGAACCGGTTATACTTATACCGTATGTTTATACTTATAGAACGAATAAAAAAGTCTTACATTTAATAACGTATGATTTTGCTTTTTAAAGCGAGATCTTTAAGTAAATAAGGAACAAAATAGTAGGGCATGAAGAATTCTATCGAACCACATTTTTAGTTTGTCCACAGCTAAACGGCTGATACTCTTGACTTATGCCAAAAATTTCACTTCACATTTGACATCAGTAATGAAAACGGAATGTCAATCACCTGACACCAAAATTTTACTGAAGTCTTTGACATGCACTGCACATTTGGTCAGTTTTTATGATGTAATAAAAACGCATTTTACACCAAATGAACAGCCGTTACTTGAGGCCAAGGTTCATAGAATAGAAGGTTACGACATGGTGCTGTCAAAAATTTGTTTTCCTCCATGACCAAGTTACGAAGTAAGTTCTGATTGGCTGAAATGTTTGAAGAAGACGCAGAGTATACAAAACGCAGAAAATATAGTTGCCGTATGGCATATTTTAGAAAATATTATCAAATGGGAATTTTTGATATGAAATATTGACAAAGCTAATTATAACAATAATCGGCAGCTGTGGTGTAGTGGTAAGCAGTTCGCGCTTCCACTCCGCAACGCTTGGGTTCAAAGCGTGGTCAACGCAACATCGCAAAAAATATAGAAAAAAGGTTTTTTCTTAACAGCGGTCGTCCCTCGGCTGGCAATGGCAAACTTCCGAGTGTATTTCTGCCATGAAAAACAGCTTCTCATAAAAATACCATCGCCGTTCGGAGTCGGCGTAAATAGGTCCCTCCGTTTTGTGTGACATCAAGGCGCACGCCGCAAATCGGAGGAGAAGCTCGGCCAAACACTAACATATGTGTAAGCGCCAATCTATTATTATTATTGTTATTATTATATTTTTTTTTTGTTCGTAGGGTGGGACTCCAACCGAAGCGTGTTGGGCTACCCACTAAAACCCAAACTCCCACCGCCCGCGCAAGAATCCCGCATCTGGCATCGCAATTCTGCATGTCTTCAGATGCAGGAGCGCGCTGCTAGAGCCTCGGGGCTGCTCTTTTGTAGGGGCGTTTCATTCGGGTGTCCTCAGTAGACATCCGTCCTCTCGTTTGCAGCGGAGTACGAATTTCACGTATCTCGCAACTGCTTCCCACTTGTCTGCACTGGAGATCATTACCCCAATTATGTTGTTCGGAGTTATGTTTCCGTATCTTTCTTCCAAGATTCTGCGCGAAATCAAGAAGTGTTCGCAGGTGCAGAATGTATGGTACACGTTGTCTTCGACGTTTCCACAGTAGTGACAGAACGGTGGGTCTACCCTACCCATTCCATGAAGATATTCTCGGAAGTAACCATGACCGGTGAGGAATTGCGTCAGGTAGAAATCGACTTCCCCATGGGGTCTGTTCAACCATGTTTGAAGGTCGGCTATCAGGGTGTGCGTCCATCGACCTTTTGTGCTCGCGTTCCAGTTTTGTTGCCACTGCTGGATTAGTTGCTCGCGCGCCCTTGCCGCGGCAGCTGCTCGGCCTATCTCGGCACTGAGATTGTAAATCTCTTTTCGGTCGTAAGCAAGGAGCTCAATTGGCATGACGCCAGCGTCCGCGGACACTGTACGGTATGCAGCAGCAATGCGTAGTGCCCCTCTGCGCTGGACCGAAGACATTTGAATCCGGTATTTTTTGACTTTCAATGCGTCGGCCCATATTTCTGCCCCGTACACGAGCACCGACTGGACTGCTGTCATTAGAAGCTTCCTGCGGCATGGCTTCGGGCCGCCCACGTTCGCCATCAGCCGGCTTAGAGCCACCGTGCTCAGCGCAGCTTTTTCACATACTCCATGGATGTGTTCCCAGAATGTGAGTTTGCTGTCAAGCTTCACCCCTAGGTATTTTGTAGACCTAGAAGTTGTCAGGTCCGGGCCAAGTACAGACCCCTGTGCCGCCCCGCCGCTTATACGACTCTTTCTATGACCTTGTGTTGTGTCGTACAAAAGCCAACGGTCTCTGAGGTAGTCCCGGATCATATCTAGCAAGTATGTTGAAACCTTGAATGACCGTTCCAAGGCCTCCAGCTACGTCGTCCGCGAAGGCGACCAGGAAGGCGCTCCCCGGCATTTCCGTGCGCAACATACGTGGCGTTCCAGAGGTCCGGGCCAAGTACAGACCCCTGTGCCGCTCCGCCGGTTATACGTCTCTTTCTATGACCTTGTGTTGTGTCGTACAAAAGCCAACGGTCTCTGAGGTAGTCCCGGATCATATCTAGCAAGTAGGTTGGAACCTTGAATGACCGTTCCAAGGCCTCCAGTATGTCGTCCCATCTTGCCGAGTTGAAGGCGTTCTTGACGTCCAGTGTGACTAGCAGCACTATAGGCCGCGCCTGGTGGCAGGCTTCTTCGGCCTTATGTACCGCCTCGACTAATTCGCCAATTGCTCCTATAGTTGAGTGTCCCTTCCTAAAGCCATGTTGTCGGGGTGAAAGGCCTCCCTCGCTTTCTATGGCTGACGTCAAGCGTATTTTGAGCAGACTCTCCATCATCTTGCCTGCTGTGTCTAGCATGCAGAGTGGCCGGAAGGATGAAGGAGAGTTTGGGTCCCCTTTGCCCTTGGGTATAAGCACCAGTCTCGCCTTCTTCCATTGGCTTGGGAAGATCCGGGCCTTAAGGCAGCTGTTGTACATGTTAAGCAGGAGATCAGGGCTCGTATTATTATTATTATTATTATTATTATTATTATTATTATTATTATTATTA
>NW_023458556.1:106228801-106235228 GCF_013731165.1 Rhagoletis pomonella | reverse complement strand
TATTATTATTATTATTATTATTATTATTATTATTATTATTATTATTATTAATTATAACAACATAAAATGTTATAACTTCACATGAAAGGGGAGTAACCTAATCATATTCGTACAAAAGTGAAATTAGCTAGTGATTTTATTAATTTTCAGTCTCTTATTAGCATAATTATCACAAAGCTCGGTATTTTATTTTCTTATGAGTATATACATTCACGTTGGCAAAATTTCACCTACTCTCGAAATTGCAATTCATCTTTAGACATACGGTAAAACCTAAAATTGCCTTTTTCGGCGTAATTTTTGCAATTTAAAATAGCGCACTTAATTTTTTAATAGATTAAATAAACTCAAAGACGCGGAAATAGCATAAACTTCAATGCAAATTGTCAAACAGTAAATATTAGGGCTACTCATATTTAAAATAAAAAATGATGAATATTTTACTAAAATAGTGTATTTTTATTACATTATTTTTAAAGAATCTAGCAACTCGAAGAATTGAGCCATCTACGTCAGCAATATGGCGAACATGGCGAATGTCGTAATCCAGTATTCTATGAACATTGACTTGAGGCAGTTTTCTATAAAGCAAAGTTGGGTATACCGCAGTCTCATTTTGTCCGATATTAGTTCGTTGCGCTGAGTTATGGTTGCCACGTTTTTTATAAATGTACTAAAAGTGGTATTTTCCGTGCATGGGTCTTTTGGTCTATTTGGTTTACACGTATAGTGGAATAATGAATCTTGGAGGTTTTAGTGACTAATACTATTAGTTTATAGAAACTTTTAGGAAATATTTAGTACTTGTAAATTTTTTATTATTTTTTTTTATTTTTTTCTGAACTCATATATTTTATTGCGATCTGTTTGTTCTTTTAACATTAAGCAATATTTTAAACTTAAATACTAAATAAGAAAATAATCATGTATGGAGTACACCCAGTGGCGCAACCATATTCTATTCGCAGGTATTCAATGTTATTAGAGATCTAATATTGATTTCCTTTTAAGTCGCTGGAATGACATTGTATGAGAAGTGAGTGTAGAAATAAGAGGATTTGGGTGATCATGAACTTTTTGTTGGTACGCCAGGGCGTGCTTTTTAATTTCGGAAGCAACAGTAGGGATTTTCAGGTCACGGTGTATTTGGTTGTTTGTGACATAGAGCGGAGCGTTCACAATCATTCTAAGGGTTTTTGATTGGAATCTTTGGAGTATTTCTATATTGGAGGTTGCTGCAGAGCCCCATAATTGTATTCCGTATGTCCATACTGGTTTTAAAACAGATGAATAGAGTAAGAGCATACTCTCAAGTGAGACTTGAGACTTCGGGTTCAGTAACCAATGTAAATTTCTGAGCTTCATTCCCAGTGCTTTGCGTTTGGTGAAAATATGAGTTTTCCACGTAAGCTTGCTGTCGAGGTGCATGCCTAAGTATTTTGTCGCATCACGCTGTGGAATATCCTCGTTATTGAGTTTTACCGGTGGGCAGGTCTTTCGTTTAAAGGAGAACGTAACCTGGACAGACTTTGTCCCATTTGGCTTAATTCGCCAATCTTTCAGCCATTGTGTCATTTTGTTTAGGCCATTTTGGAGTTTAAGCGAAGCGAGTTGTGTCGAAGGAAGTGTGTCCATTGCGAGAATTGCAGTGTCGTCTGCAAATGTGCCAACAATTGCTCCTTCGGATGATGGTAAATCAAATGTGTATAGCAGGTAAAGGATGGGACCCATCACACTACCTTGAGGTACACCAGCTGAACTTTCGTAGAGTTCAGACTGCTCCTCGCCTTGCTTAACGAAGAAAAATCGATCTTTGAGATAGGACTCGATAAAGATAAAATAGTTTATAAGGAGGGTACTCTTTATTTTGTAAAGTAAGCCGTCATGCCATACTCGATCGAAGGCTTGAGATATATCTAGGAATGCAGCTGTACAATACTTTTTGTGTTCGAATGCAGTGTGAATGCAGTTTACAAGCCTGTGAACTTGTTCGATTGTGCTGTGTTTTTTCCTGAAACCGAATTGGTGATTAGGGATAATTTTTCTTTGTTCTATTACTGGCATCAATCTTTTGAGAAAAAGAGTCTCCAGAGTTTTAGAGGCGATGGGTAGTAAACTGATGGGGCGATATGACTCAACTTTGTCTGCACTTTTTCCTGGTTTAGGAATCATTTTTACCTGGGAAACTTTCCATTGAGGTGGAACGAAACCAGATGAGAGAATTGCGTTATAAATATAAGTCAGGAAAGTGATTCATTCTTCCGGGAGCTGTTTTAATATTTCTCCAGTGATCAGATCGTAGCCGGGAGCCTTCTTAGCTTTGAGTTTTTTAATCGCCTCCTTAACTTCAGCTTTTGAGAATTTTTTTATGGGTGGGTCCATTTGGTAGGGTTGTTCGAGAGTCTGTCTTACTTTTTGTGCAGTAGTGGGAGAGGGTTCAATTTCATGCGGAGCAAACACATTTTTTAGGTGACGTGCAAATGTGCTTGCTTTGTCGAGATCACTTTTAGCCGATTGGTTGTTTTCCATTCTGATAGCGGGTTGTGCCAGAGTTGGCCTCTTTTGTTGCTGCTTTCCAGAGGGAATAATCGCTGGCAGCTGTTGCATCTAAATTACTGAGATAATGATGAAGTTGGGAATTGCGTTCTTTTTGCAAGAGTTCTTTGAGCTCCCTCGTTAGCGTATTAAATCTTCTTTTGTCTTCGGGATGTCTAGTCTGCTGCCACTTCTTTCTAGCCTGGCGTTTCTTGGTCAGTTTTTTCTTTTACAAGAGAAGGGATTCTTGTGCACTGTGATTTGCTTAGAATGGGTGTTGATCTCCAAGCAGCTTGTTGGATGCAGTTATTGAAGTGTTCAACAGCTGCAATGATATCTTCGCTAGATTTCAGCGAGTGTTTCAAATTTAGTTTTGAAGATATTAAGCTTTGGAAGAGATTCCAGTCAGTTCTGTTGTTGTGAAGGTAACACTGAGAAGTTGAGTCAACAAGATTATTGCTTAGAGTGACCATTACGGGAGAATGGTCTGAGGATAAATCGAAACAGGGATTACATATTATTTCATTATCTCCAATACCTTTAAACACGCAAAAGTATATTAAGTCTGGATTTTTTTTGTATCGGTTGGCCAATACGTTGGAGAACCTGAGGAGGCTGAGTGAAGATTTAATCTTGCCATAGCCGCAAAGAGTTGTCGGCCTTTAGGAGTGATGAGGCGAGATCCCCATTGTGGGTGTTTTGCGTTGTAGTCTCCTCCAGCTAAAAACCTGCTTCCTAGAGTTTTGAAGAATTTAACATAATCTTCTGACTTGATCGCATGCTTGGGTGGGCTATATACTGCTGAGATTGTTATTTGGCCTTTCAAGTCCTCGACAACTATATTAGTAGCTTGGATAGCTTCCGTGCAGTATGAGTTAATATTAAAGTGTTTAATATTGTTTTTTATTAATATAGCTGAGCCAGCATGTGCTTTTTTATCGGGATGCATTGTATGATAGAGTTTGTAATTCGGCATTTGAAAATAGCTTTTTTCGGTGAAATGGGTTTCGGATATTAGGAGAATATCTATATTATTAGACTTGAGTAGCGTTTTAACCTCGAGTATGTGTTTTGATAGGCCATTAGCATTCCACAGGAGAATATTCATGGAATTGTAGGGATACTGGACTTCGTCGTAAGGGTGACGAGGAGATTCATCACAGTTGTGATTTGTTGCATGACTTGCTTGAGAAGCATTATCATTTCTCGCATTTCGCTTGAGGCATCAGAGGCGTTTTCTTTTGATTGAGGGAGTGAGTTACTTGGACTCGGATCTTGTTTGCTTTTCAACATTTGGGAGTAAGAAAGTAAATTTCGGGGCGGTTGCGAGACTCGAATGGGTGAAAGTGGAGCTGATTGCTGCTGGCTGACACTTTTGGGATTGTTGCCCTCCATTCTTCTTATTGGTGGGTATTTGAGTTTCTGCAGATTTTTGTACACCATGCATCCTTTATAGTTTGCGCGAGCAATCTGCAGACAAGTGGGGGCCAGCGCATTAAATACATACCGGTCTTCTACGGCAGTATGATTTTGTGTTTCCATACTGTTGGCAGTTAGCGCATTGCGGGATTTCGCGTTTTGGGCGTGGGGGTTCAAATACAATTTTTGTGTTAAAGAGATATTTGATTTCGTATATTTCCTTATTATTAGGGTTTGCTGTTAGCTCTACAATGAACATTGGTAGCGGGTTTTTCGTGTTTCTGTGTTTCATATTGTAAATGTTAATAGGGATATGACCGAGATTTTGTAGGGCTTCAGCGATTTCTTCGGTGCCAATAGACGAGTGCATATTTCTGAGTATAACTTTGAAATTTCTTTCTTGTTTTGGCTTGTATGTATAAAACTCAGTGTTTTTTTGCTCTAGTTGCTGAACAATTGTTTTGTAGGCCTCGGGAGTTTTTGCTTGTATTTTAACTTGCTCATTGCTTATGAGCTTTAACTCGTACAGACTTGGAGCGGTTTCAGATAAAAGCTTCATTAGGGGGGTAATGTTGCTTACTTTA
The DNA here is from genome assembly GCF_013731165.1 of Rhagoletis pomonella. NCBI lineage: Eukaryota > Metazoa > Arthropoda > Insecta > Diptera > Tephritidae > Rhagoletis > Rhagoletis pomonella. The sequence goes on along the minus strand of NW_023458556.1, from coordinate 106,230,690 downwards.
TCTACGAAGATTGGTGGGGGCTTGGGATTATTTTCTTTGCGCTTTGGTTCTTCGTCGTCTTCTATTACAAGTTATGAAAACCTATTTTCTTTAGCCTGAGGTTCGCCTAGCCAGTACTTATCAAGTTTTGCTTGTTTTTTTGGTATTTGTGGGCTTACCTGGGCTTTCTCGGGGCCTTTTTTAAGGTTCTACGGTGGTCCATTCCTTACCTGGGGTAGATTTATCATTTGAGGCTTGCTGTTGGTAGAGTAATTGTAGCTGTTTCTGAAGTAGCTCAATTTGATCCTGTATATTTGGATTTTTACTATTGGCCGAGGTGGGGCATTGTGAGCTCCACGAATTTGGTGTCTGTCTTGGGTTCGACAGTTGTTGTTGCTGTTTCTGTTCTTGCTTTTCCGGTTGTTGCTGTTGTTTTTTTTGTTGTGTCTGTAAATGTAAATTTGACTTTTGCGGTGTTTCGAGCTGCAGAGGAAGTTGGGATTCTTGCTGCTGTTGCTGTTGTGATATTTGTTGTCTATGCTGTTGTTGTTGCTGAGACGATTCCTGCCCTCCCCCTTTGGGAGGGGTACGGTTTAAGGGCATTTTAGGGCTGGGGTGTTTTTGGGGTATTTTTTACTTTTTGTTTTATTTTTTATATAAGTATACTATACTATGGCAACCCTGAAGTAGTGGCAATGTTTAGAAGTGCCCAAAACATAGCATACTTTCAGGCTGCCTGTACATCCACTACTGTTTTGTTGCTAACACTTTTGTTTATTTGTTTTCTACTCGGCGGAGTCTCACTTGAGGCTTTGTCACTCGCGTAGGTACAAATTTTAAATTTTATTTGTTAAGCTTCACTTTCACATAGAACTTTGAAAGCACTCTTTAGTATCAACGGATGTTTTATATTCACTTTATTCTTCTTGCCTTTCACTGTTTTTTTGTGATTGAATATCACTTTGTGACACTATGAGAATTTTCACGTCCACTCGGTAGGGTTACCATCTCAATATTTAACTTGTAAATTTAATAAAACTTAAATTGGTAAAACTCATTTGTTTAATACCCGGACACCGTTTTATTAGAATATAATCTTTGAAATGCTAGCCGGCCAGATACGGTATTTAGATTTTATTATTTTCATATAAATAGGTATTTAGTCCTAAAAATAGAGTGTAACTAATAAATATTATTTATTAAATATTTCTGGACATAAACGAGTATTTACATTTCTCTATCGATTTCTTTAGATAGAAAAAAATTTTATAAAATAAAGTATGCAATTTATGCCCTCTTTTATAAAAATCATGGAACTTATTATAAAATCAGTGAACGCTGGTCAGCCAGCAGCCCACTTTATATTTTTTTAAATTCACACGGCATGAAAAATACAGTTCGCTTATATTAAAAATACGTAGGAATAACAGAATAATGGACATTGTGGGTTGTTGAAAGTTCTTTGAAAAATAAACTGTAGTTCTTATATAGAGTTGCACTATTTTGGGTTTGAATCGTAGCAAACGCACGCAAACAGCAATCTAAGAATAACACACCACTTTTTGCTTTGGACATTTTTTATAAATTTCCTACACAAAATGTGGCAAGCGTGTGCTAAAATTACAATCAACAGCCGTGCGAGAAGCTACCTTGGTGAAATCTGCAAGCAGATTGAATCGAAATGCGCTGCTTTGCTTATGTTACGTATACGAACTGCGGCGCTGGCGTTTCTCGCGAGCAAAAATTGCCCACCTATGCAGGGAAGCCAACTCGTGGGGAATTCCCCGATTTGCGGGGAATTTCAGTTTGCGTGGGGAATCGGGGAATGGACCTTATTTTGTGAGGAATTTCAGCTCGTTGAATTCTAGTACAACAAAATTTGAAATGGTTAAAAAGTACCGTTTATTTTT
>NW_023458556.1:106215537-106228791 GCF_013731165.1 Rhagoletis pomonella | reverse complement strand
TATGTATTTTTCTCAGAGGGCTGTTCAACCAGCTGTTTATTCAATTTCAAATTATAATCTGGAGCAGGTATCCAATTTTGTCGATCTTGGTATCACAATGGATTCCAAACCTAATTTCAACCATCATATTAATGTTACAGTCAATAAAGCCAAAGGCGTTTTTGCATTTGTAAAGCGATGGTCAAAAGAGTTCAAAGATACTTATGTTACAAAAGCTCTTTTTACCACTTTAGTTAGGCCTATACTAGAATACAGATCTATTGTTTGGAATCCCCGCTACCAAGTTCATTCAGAGAGGATTGAATCAATTCAAAAACCATTCTTTCTTTTTGCGTTGCGTTATTTTAACTGGGATTCAGATTACAATCTCCCCCCTTATACAAGTCGTCTAAAGCTCATAAATTTTCCTACACTCGCAAGTCGTACAGAAATGCTAGGTATAATATTTATCGTTAAATTAATTACAGGCTTGATTAATAGCCCGGCCCTTCTGGCTGAGGTCAATTTTAATGTGCCCTCTCTAGTGTCAAAACACTTTCGACCTCTGTTTTTGAAGCCATGCAAAACTAATTTTGAACTAAACGAATCATTCCGTTGTTTATGTCAAGATTTTAACTCTCATTCCAGCACGTTTGATATATCGGACTCGATTTTTACTATAAAGAAAACTATCATTTCCACTCTCAATAATTGAAATACTATCTTTAGCATATCCAATCAGCTGATGAATTTGATTCTGTAGCTGAATAGATCTCGACACTTAACAAACTCCTGTTTCCACTACTCGGCACCAAAAAACTAAAAAAAAAGGTTCCGTACGTCATGCGGACTGCGCCCCTCGTGTCGGTTGGGCGGGAGTGGAGGGTAAAAAGCCGTTGGGATTAATTAATTTAATTTAATAAACTGCATCAAAGCCGAGGAATCCATAATGGGAAAAATATAAAAATTATACCCACTACATTTCAGCCAATATCGCAACAGGTTTACACAAGTAAAAGTTCAGGACATAACTGACTGAAAAGAACAGGAGGAAATAATTATTAAAACACATAACAGAGCCCACAGAAATAGTAAAGAAAATAGGACTCAAATTTTGGAAAGATATTACTTCCCCGGAATGACAAACAAAATTGAAAAAATTATAAAATTATGTGTTACATGTAAGGAAAATAAATACGAGCGTAACCCACCAACACCCCAAATTCAAGCTACAACCATACCATAGTCCATATAGATATCTTACTGATGTGAAAACAGCTTATTTTAACAGCCATAGATAAATTCTCGAAATACGCAATGGCAAAAGTAATTCGCTCCAAAGCAAGCGAAGACATTAGGCAACCACTAAGGGACATACCTTTCGTCTTAGTACCGGAAACGATACTTATGGACAACGAAAGTTCCTTTAACTCAGAATCAATAAACTTCATGATAAATAATGAATTCGGTACTGAAATATATCGAACACCTCCATATACCAGTTGTTCCAACGGGCAGGTAGAACGCTTTCATTCCACCCTACAGGAAATAATGCGGTGCCTGCAAGGTGAGAAAAGCCACCGAATCGCCACCGAAGAATCAGCAGCGATCCCAACCTCCTAGAGAAGGATAGACAGGAAATCAGGGAAAAACTGCCAAGTAAGCGAGAACAGGACCTCTGTTATCACAACAAAGATAGACAAGCCCCAAAAATGTTTTCGGAAGGAGAGGATTAGGGAATAAGTTGTCAGCTAGATATAGGAGAGAAATAGTAGCAGAAAATTATAACACAACCATTAAAACCAAGTCAGGCAGGATAGTTCACAAAAACAACATTAGACAATACTGAAACGGTAACCCTAATTTTTCACAGGAAATTCTACTAACGACAATCTTCGTCCTGACATCTGTGCTTGGTGTCAAGAGCCAACAAACAGATGTGCAGGACCTGACAAACAATAACGGATACGTACCCATCAAGAGAGGGGAATTAAAGAGATTAACCATTACAACAAGGTACTACATTTTATTAACTTAACTCTATACGAAGACACGATGTTACGCATCACGGATAATATTAAAATTCTAAAAACGACTTCCTCCGAAGAGACGCAAGTCTTGGAATCCATAAACGAAAACTTCGTGCTCCTTCGAGCAAAAATAGATAAATTGCACCCACACACAAAACCAAAACGAGGACTAATTAACGTGCTAGGTGAGGGCTTGAAATTCATAGCAGGCTCAATGCACAGTGACGACAAACGAGAAATCAAAGACGCACTAGATCAGATGCATAGCAATGGACAGACAATAACAGACAACGTAATCAACCTAACTCGCTTCAATAGCTTCTTGACACAACAAATAGACAACATTACGACCCACATAAATAGGCAGCAAACTATTACAAGCGACTACATAAATTCATTCAAATAATCCACGATGAACAAAATACAGACATTACAAGATGAGATCCAATTCATCGAACATACGTACAGGATTAACAACGACATAACGCTCTTAAGAAATCACGTAGACGACATCGAACAAATCATATTTTCGAGTAAATTGGGCATAGTTCCACCGACATATTGGCAAAAAACAGAACTAGATCTAATTACGGACTATGACAGCTATAGAAATATTAAGGTCGCCGTCATCTTTCAGGAACATAATATTATACTTACCTTACTTATTACACAATTTTCCACCAATATTCTATCCAAAATAAAGTTTGAAACTCTCCCCAATGCCGTAAATAAATCAGTTGTTTTAAGCGAATATGAAATATTAGTAGATGGTAATAACCATATTTATAGTTTAGATGTTAAAAATAATTTCGAAAAGAATTCGATTAGGAAAACTGACGAATGCCTCAGTGACATTTTAGAATTTAAGAAAGCCCAATGTAAGCTAAAAGATTTAACAGAACCCTCAGTAGTAGAAATAGATCGAGGAATACTAGTACTAAAGCATTTTAATGGAAATATATCTCATGATTGTAATAAGCTAAAATTTATGCAAAAGGGAACATTTTTGATAAAATTCGAAAACTGTAAAATTACAATAGCCAACATAACCTACAACAACCTTATTGTAAAAATTTATGATACATTTGTTCTGCCGAATTTAATAACCCATATCAAAGAATATAATGAAACAAATTTAAATCTGAAGCTAGAAACCTTATATGTAAGCCATATAGAGCATAAGAGCGACATCCGGTTGCTAGTAAAAGATAATAAAACAAAATATGTAATTAGCATAAGTACTGATATAATAATTATAATTATTTCAATTTTCATTTTTGTTGTTCTTATTTTTTACAACAAAAATAATAAATGGAATTTCATGTAAGTACAGAATACGTAGCAGACGTAAAGAAAGGTCAATTTTTATTACAACGCTTTTATCAACTTGCACTGTTGTATGTCCAGACCACCATACTATAAATATAGCAAAGGTATTTATGGCAAACCTAGTCCAAATATCAACCTCGTCGTAGGTATCATATCAAAGACATACAATTAGAAAAACTCTAGAGATAGATGTCGCCTCGCCAGAAGAAGTTAAAAATATGCACTACATAAGCTACAGCGGAAATGGGCGACACGCCATTTCTTTAAATGAAATTAATTGCTGCTATATGTATGTATGTACATTAGGGGGGGCAATTTTTTTTCGACATCGTTCCTAGCAGATTCGGATTCTACATAAAATTCTAAGGAAAAAAGCCCTTTAGACCATAGCTCTAGAATCAATTTCGAGCCTGCGCAATTTTAAAAGAAATTATTTTTAATTAATACTAAGTCCATAATCAGATTAATATTTACTAAAGTGTTAGGAATGTTTTTTTTTGTAATAAAGAGTTGTGCTCGGGAGTTTTGTGATACGAAAAATTAATTTCTGATATCTATTTTTTATTTAAAGAACCGCAAGATGGCGCTTCAAAGCAAATCTACTATATATTTGTGGAAGTATGTATGTATGTCTGTACCAGGTTGCAGCCTGAACGGATGTACAGAATCGAATAAAATTTTGCCAAAGTATTGCCATGACTCCTGGACCTATAATAAGGGAAAAAATTGAAACTCGCCAAGGGGGCGAGGGGGATGAGGGGTACCTCCCATTGTGAAAATTTTTAATCAGGTATAACGTCGGAATTATAGTCACATGAACTCGAAATTTGAAATGCACAGATACCTATGGTAGGTGCTTATGGAAAGATATACGTATATAAATGAGTTTGTAAAAAGGGGCGTGGCACATCTCATAGGTGTGGAATCTTTTATCAGCTATAACAGCAGGCAGTATTAGTGATCTCATTATATTGCATTTTGAAGATTTGTTATAATTGATCAAAGTGAAATTCAAATAAATTATAGATGATATGAAGTTCACCGGGCCATCTTCTAGTCTTTAATATATACTCAGTTAATATACGGATAAATATTTACTAAAGTGTTAAAAACGATATTTTTTTAATACCATAAGAAAAAAATAACTATGATTTAAAGGAGTGACAATGGCTAGAGTCGTCGCATGTGTGTATTCTTTCATATACATATACATATATGGGCCGTTCTTACGGTTTATATATTTTTCATCCACTCGCTTATTCCTTACCGAAAATTTTAAATAAAAATTTAACAAGTTTTAACCGCTGATACAGTACAGGTAGCAGTTTAAAATGGGGAACTGGGTAAACTTAATAAAGAAAACATATTCTCTGGTTAAATTAATAAGCCTGCCCGGATAACACAAAATCCTAAGCTTGATAAACATTTGGTGTTATACAAGTTTTATAAAGCACTACTTGTATTTAGGAAATATGCCAAAAAAAAAATTATAAAATTTATTGATTGATTGATAGAAATAGAGAGGGAGTTATGGCTATGACAATAGAAACTAGAAAAAAGATACCTCGTGTTGAAAGCAAAAAGGATCTAAAACCAAACAAAAAAATATAAATACATTGTTCATCAATATTAGGCTTCCACGACAGCCGTCGTTGATCGCCCACCTAGTTACCTGGTTCAGGTACCCTGAGCCAGAACAAAAATGGTGTCTAGAAATCGTCTCTTAACCAAAATTTCCACATCATCTACATAGGCGATCACCCGACAGCCCACTTTATCCAGTTTCTCTAGAAGGTCTTTTACAACCGCAATCCAGAGCAGGGGAGAGAGAACACCACCTTGTGGAGTGCTCCAAATGACTCTGCATTGAGTGCAGGCGCGTCCCCACTCCGCCGCGACAGTTCTATTCGCGGTAGTGAGCTGTAGATAAGCCTTATTAGGTTGGTTTCGACCCCCTGATTATGAATATTTATATCGACTGTTGCCTCTGGTGTGACATTGTCGAAGGCCCCCTCGCTATCGAGAAGGCCCCTACTGCATAATCTTTATGCGTGAAAAGTTCCTATGACCACTTTACCAATGTATGCAGGGCGATATTCACCAACCTCTTCTTGCAATAAGCATACTGAGCTCTTGAAAGACAGTCACAAGCAATCGCGTTTCTTATGCAGAGGTCTATTAGTCTCTCTAGAGTTTTTAGCAAAAACAAAGAGGGACTGATTGACCTAAAATACTTAGGGGAAACATGTGCGCCTTTTCCGCCCTTCGGGCTGAACTCCAAGCCTTCGATATGTACCCGGTCCTCACGCAGTTCGCATAAATGGGATCCAACCAATCGCACGACACCTTCAGAGTCCTTCGCTGCTGTGCAGGTATGATGCCATCGGTCCGCGGCGACTTTAATGGTTTCAACGAAATTATCGCCCAGACCATGTGACGATCGTCCAGAAGATCGGAGAATTATAGGACCTGGGGGAAGATTCTGAAACCAGTTAGCGACAATTTTCGAATAACTATCGCACTTTTAGACACAAAAACATTTATATCATGCGTCAAAAGGTGCGATAGCGATCCGAAAATTGTCGCTAACTGGTTACAAAACCTTCCTCCTGAAGTAAAAAATATCGCAAATAAATACATTTGACTGTACTTCGAAGTACAAAGTACAAGAGCGAAAAAAGAAGTACTGTACTTCCGAAAGAAGTACGGTTGGCCACATTAAGTATGAACTATGTTTTTATAAAAAATTATCGGAAATAAATTAAAAACTTTGCATATATGTAATGCGAAAATTTACTGCGCCAAAACCTTTGTTCGACACTGTACATATAAAAAATACATACAGTAACTTCTCCCGTTACAATAGTAAAAAATATGTAATTTGCTTTGTAGTGCAATCTTGCGGTTCTTTCAATAAAAAATAGATATCAGAAATTAATTCTTCGTATCAATAAACTCCCAAGCACAGGTTTGTATTAAAAAAAATATATCCGTAACATTTTATTAAATATTAATCTGCATATTTTATCAATTCGTCGGAATATGTTTTTATGTATGTTACCGCGTAACTTTGGACTACGTTATCCGTTTTCTATAATTCTTTTTGAAAGGAAAGGTTCCTCAGAGGTAGTCTCCTACTAATTGAGTGTAGATCCGATAATTGGGCCACGAAGAAAATAATGGTACACTTAAATTTTTATATGAGAATTGAAGTCGGTTTTGTTTTTTTGTTTAAATTTTACTCCAATGTTCACAGCTTCTATAAAAGATTCATAGCAGAGTTGTGAAAAATGCATTAATTTTTTAATGCATAGCATTTTAATGTTAATGTAAAAAAATAATGCATTATGTTTTGTAATTTAATGCAAATGAAAAATTTAAATGCATTAATTTTGAAAATGTAATGCTTAGTAAAATTTTAATGCATTTCTTTTGAAAAAAATAATGCTAATGAAATTTTTTTTCATTAACTTTAATGTTAGCAAATTAATGTTAATGCAATAATTTATTGCATTAAAAATATAAAAAAGCAATAAAAAATCATTAACTAGTTTTATTTTGAAGTAAAAGTTTTCTGTTGACATTAAGGGTAATACAGTGAGGTCAGAAAAGGTATTGACGGAAGTAAGAGAAGGAAATTACTAGGTATTTCTGATACAAAAGCAATAATTATTTATATTTATTTCATTAACTATACCGAAATTCTAAAACGATTACAAGTATTTACCGCAAGAAAAAGTAGAATGAGTTATTATACAAATTTAAATGTTTATGTATAACAAGGTAGCTTTAAATTATAATATGAAAACACAAAAACACGATTCAATGCTGCACGTAAAATTTTATAAAATAACAATAACAACTACAAATTACTTCCATAATTGTTAATCAGACTTTTGAGAATGACTAATTTTTCGAAACTTGCATCTGATAAATTTTGACGTTTTGGCGTGTTAGCCATGGTGGCAAATGAAAACAATCGCTCAACTGGAGCAGATGATGGTAATGGTGTGTTATACTTCAGAAATAGTTTTTGTATAAGAGGAAAATTTTTCAGTGTTTCCACCGTTGAAGTACCATCACTTAAAAAATCTACAATTTCTCGATTGCACGACTGCGATCCTACAGATTCTAAAATAGATCAAAATGTTTTATTAAAAAAAACGGGAAATAATAATTGTACCTACCGCACGAAAAATGCCCTCCAAAATCAAAAAAGCTGTGGGGTTTTTGTTCCGGTGCTTCTATAACGTTGGTTTCAAATTCTTTAGCAAATTTAGAAAGTAGTTTTATCAGTCTCCCACTATCGAAATGGGGCGCCGTCGTTTGTAATCCCGAGAGAAATGTCATTTTTATGTCCGGACATGTGGTTGTAGCGATAATACAGGGGAATGATTCCGGCTTCAGCGTATAATACGTTTCAAATCTTTTGAATAGTACCTTTTCCATTTCACCACCTGCCTTGTTAAAGAGCTTGAGTTTCCCAGAACTGTTAAGTTTTTCGTATTTGACTTTTACACTTATTATGGTTGGCAAGAAATACCCGAAATACATGTCTTCTTCAGATTGTAGGTAGTTTAAAGCGCCAGCAATTGGCTCCATGAAAATTAAGTATTCTTCTAAGTAATTTAACTCATCGGAACGAAATCGAGAAATATTCAATTTTACGCACAGATCATCAAGCTGTGTCTTGTGAATCAATACATTTTTTATCGAGTTATAAAGGGAGTTCCACCTAGTTACCACTGGCCTTGTTAACGCCGACCCAAGGCACTCCTTAATGATTTCAGCAGACTTAGGCCAGTGACATTTTTTCCATAGACTTTCGCAACTAAAATTTACAGATGTTAATACGTGGTTGTGGTAACCGTTTAATTTTTTATTTTTCATAATGAATCTTACCGTGAAATAGCTTCAATATGCTTATTGTAAAGAAATTGTTCTTTCTTCACTATTTTTATAAAATCAGAGGACGATATCAAATTTAGTGTGTGACTAGCACATTTAAAATGGTGAGGTAACTGTAGTTCTACGTTTTCAATAACAGGAAACTCTAGTTCCTCAGCTGCATCGTCATTATTGTTAGTATCGTCATTTTCAGATGGTATGCTCTCTTAAGATTAGAATAAACGATATTGCTACAAAGTTATTAATCATTTACACTTACGTACCTTCTTTTATACCAAACTCCCGAAAGGCTTTCAAAAAATTGGAAGCGTTGTCGGTTATAGTGCTCACTATATTTGTATGATTCAAGTTGAACTCATCGTTTATGTCCACGATTATACTTGCAATTTTGTCGAAAGTGTGAGCACCTGAAAATCTTCTGCAAGCCAAGGCAGCAGATTCTCTTTTTAAATTTTCATTGAGCCAATGCACCGTATACCCAAAAAAGGATCGGTGTTTTGCAGACCATATATCTGCTGTAGTACAAAAATATTTTACGTTTGCAATTTTTGTTTTTAAAATTCGCATGCTATTGTGGTACTCTCCGTGCAACAAATCAGCTATCATTCGTCTATTTGGCACCTTGTAGCCTGTCCCCTCAAAAAGCTCTATAAACTCTCTATTCTCGACAATCGACAGGGGTGAGATCGTGCTGGCGATGAAAGCAAGAACTTTTTTATTAAATGTATTTTGCTTATTTGACACCTTGCAAATTGAACTAGAGCTGTTTTTTGAGCTTTATATTCCAAAAATTCATGAAAACTTTCGATATGCAGAAGTTTTAAATGCGTGAGAAAGTTAGAACTGATTCGAAAAGTTCCTTTTATTTTCTTTTTACATTTCAAGCAAGATGCGATAAGAGAACCATTTTCACTCTTAAAAAAAATGTATTTTAATTAAATCATACAACAGAATATAGTTTAGTATACCTTTTGATATACTTTGAAAAACTTTCCACTTGTGAAAAGTATCCTGTTGCCGAAAGTCATTGTGTTATCCGTGTTATCACTGCAACTGCTTGAAAAAAATAAAATAATTTTTATTAATTCAAATTACACAAAAGCAAAGAAAAATGTTGTTTTATTTAGAGTGACCTTTAAGCTGTTTTTTTTACTTTCCTGGAAATAATTCTAGTTTCTGGAGCACCATAAGTAGGTTTCACATGCACTCTACCAGTATTTTCATCATTGTAATCTGAATCCATAAAATTGTCACTTAAATCACTAGCGCTTTCCATTTTTCGTCCGAGATTCACGCAAAGCTTACACGAGTGTTAACAATCAACAAAAATTATTAACTAATCAGTTTATTGAAACAAGATTTTATTTTTTTTCAATATGCTTTTGATTGAATAATTATTCTTAGATATACGAGATCAATATACTACCAAATTTCGAATCGCAATATGCATAGTAGTAATTGAACAAGTACCGTTCAATAACACAGAGAAACGATTAAAAAAAGACAGAGCCTGAGTCAACTTTTTAATTTGTGTTAAAGCCTATTCTCTAACAAAAAATCAAGCTACTAATGGATGGATAAATAATAAAGGAATGAATGGTCAAATGAAAATGTCCGAGGATTTTTTTGCATAAAATATGAGCAGGGAAGAATGTTACTCATACGCCATGTCCATATGAGTAACATTCTTACGAGATTAAGTGCAAAGACTTTTTTTAAAGCTGACTAACGTTAAATTGAAAATATCTAGAAAGCTTGTCTCATAGTAAAAAATTTACTTCATTTTCATAATCAACGAGCGATTCTACATAGGAATGGGATAGGGGCATCGAGGGACCAAAAACACCCGATTTATGGTCCAGTATAATTATACGCGATTAAACAATCACTACTCACATTGAAGACCTCACCATGTACCTAGTTAGAAGAAACAATGAGACGTATGCATAAAAACTAAGCATTTGTTTTTCTTAATTTCATACCTTTCACTTAAATTTATTTGAACAAATCGACTAAAGGGTCAAAAATTGTAATAAAAAGCATTTGCTTAGGTTTTATGCATGCGGCCCATTATCAATTAAACTGCTTTGTATTTCAGTGATATACGTATGTAATTAACTTCGTGGTTCCTTACTAACACACAACGAATTACAATATTTATCGTATTAGCTATGAAAAATATCCTGAGTACAACTTAATGGTTTCTATTAATGCAAACGGGTAAAACGATTATTTATTTTAATGCATTAAAATTTTCCATTAGCATTAGCTTTGAATAATTTAATGAAAAAAAAATTCATTAGCATTATTTTTTCAAGAATTAATGCATTAAAATTTTATTAATCATTAAATATTCAAAATTAATGCATTTGCATTTTTTTAGCATTAAATTTTAAAATTTTAATGCATTAATTTTTACATTAACATAATTGCCTCAATGTAACATTAATGCATTAAAAATTTAATGCATTTTTCACAACTCTGATTCATAGGCCATATTTTTTTGTTAGTTCAATTGTGGAACATTTGTGTGAACTGCTACGGCTAATACTTCGGCTTTTGCTCTCTTTTTATATCGAGGCTAAGTGCATTGTTCGATGGGGTGATATCATTGCCAAACATGATAGTACTTTGTTTGCCATCAATAAACACTAACTTGACGGAGTTACAGTATTCCACATTGATGCGAGCCTCAAAAGCTTTGAATAATATTTGCGAGTATGGCTTTTAGCTTTTACCGCTCAGGTAGGTGGCAGGCCTATAGAAAATATTTCTTAATCAATAATTTTTCAAATACTTTTCGTTCGACACCTATATTATAATACATACATACTTTATCTTATTAACTTAATTGAATTAAATTTTCGAAATTGGTGGCAACTCGACTCAAAAATATTTTCAGTAGTAAGCCTTCTTAAACCTTTTTAATTTGATCACCATATTGCAATATTTAATTTATCTTATCAATTTCATTTAATTCAATTTTGAAACAGGTGGCAACCCCCTCAAAAATATTTTTGCCTGTAAGCCTTCATAACATCTTTCTTTTGACACCCATATTGCAATATCTAATTTATGTAATTAATTTACTTATATTGAGATTTTTAAACAGGTGGCAACTCTCTATTTTTTCTGGTTTTAACCATCCGGATATTATAAAAAACAAACCGAAAAAATAAAAATATTAAAATCGGTCAAGCTGTTTTCGAGTCTTAGCGAGGCTAACGGACAGCAATTCATTTTTATATATAAGATATCTTCTTTTAAAAATGCGCAGGCTCGAAATTAACTTTAGAGCTATGGTCTGGAGGAATTTTTTTCTTAGAATTTTATGAAGAATCCGAATATGCTAGGAACAATGTCCAAAAAAATCGATCCATACAAATTGACCCGCCCTAATGTACATATGTAGGCATATACTAAATGTGAGCAAACAACATTTTGCATGCATAGTATCTGTTCTCTTTTCACTGCAAGTTCAATTATTTTATTATCTATTGCAAAATTGTATACAGACAAGACTAAAACGTATAAAATAAATTTAAAAAAACTTTTTAATGTACCACGCTTTTATAAATGGACTAAAAATTATAAAATAGTATTTCTCAGTCCCATTGAATTTGTTTTGATAACTTTTGCTTTTGAAATTATAGCAAGTCATTATAAACCATTTATGAGATTGAAAATGAAAAGCGTGGGGCGCTTGTAATATACCTTAATTGATATGAAGGTAATATATGTATGAATGTGGATATATGAATAACGACCGCTTAAAATCAATCTCAAATTTGTACTTTCGCTGTAGAAATTTAGAATATTGTCAATTAAATCTAATGCCTTTTATTGCGTGCGCTCCACGTTTTTCGTTTTCAATATCATAAATTGTTTATAACGACTTTTGCTAAAATTTCAAAATCAAAAGTTATCAAAACAAATTTTATGGGACTGAGATATATTATTTTACAACGCTTTTAATGTTGTATGTCCAGACCATCATTTATACTAGCTGCATTTTTTTGTAAGCGAGCGACAAAAGAACGCTCAACTCGTGTAAAATTTCCTTTTAGCTACTTAAGCAACCCTGTTGGTAGCTGGCAAGAAAATGTGATTAGTTTAAAGGGATTTAGATACAAAAACCAATTTAAATGAGTAATTTTGCGAGGTATTTGCGTAATATATATACTCTTTTAAAATATAAGTCACGTATAAAAGGAAACAAAAATTTCCCTCTCCACTTTCCCATTAACAATTCACAATAGAGCAGTTTTTTCACTTACCAACACTAGCCTTCAAGTCGCGTATTTTGTAACCGACCTGGCTGAGCTCGGATAAATAGCCGAGTTTGTGTGGTTGCTTTACGTGTATTTCGTCATTTAAGCGAGTGTTCTTTTGTAGCTCGGTTGCAAAAGAATGCACCTACTATAAATGTAGCAAAGCTATTTTTGGAAAATTCTAGATATCAACCTAGTCTAGATATCAACCTCGTTGTAGGCATCATATCAAGGCGATACAATTAGAAGACTCTAGTTGTCGCCCCGCCAGAAGAAGTTAAATATTGCGCCTAAATATATGCACTATTTATTTACGTCACAGCGGAAATGGACGACACGCCATTTCTTTAAATGAAATAAACTGCTGCTATATGTATGTATGTACATATGTATGTTTATACTAAATGTGAGCAAACAACATTGTGCTTGTATAGTCTTCTGTTCTCTTTTCACTGCAAGTTGAATTATTTTAATATCTATTGCAAAATTTTGTACAGACAAGACTAAAAAGTAGAAAATAAATAAAATAACATAAAATAAAAACTTTTTAATATACAACGCTTTTATAAATGGACTAAAAAGTAGAAAATAATATTTCTCAGTCCCACAGAATTTTTTTGATAACTTTTGATTTTGAAATTTTAGCAAAAGTCATTATAAACAATTAATGACATTGAAAATGAAAAGCGTGGGGCGCATGTAATACACTTGAATTGATATGAAAAGTAACATATGTA
>NW_023458556.1:106186425-106215437 GCF_013731165.1 Rhagoletis pomonella | reverse complement strand
CCTGAGCCAGAACAAAAATGGTGTCTAGAAATCGTCCCTTAACCAAAATTTCCACATCATCTACATAGGCGATCACCCGACAGCCCACTTTATCCAGTTTCTCTAGAAGGTCTTTTACAACCGCAATCCAGAGCAGGGGAGAGAGAACACCACCTTGTGGAGTGCTCCAAATGACTCTGCATTGAGTGCAGGCGCGTCCCCACTCCGCCGCGACAGTTCTATTCGCGGTAGTGAGCTGTAGATAAGCCTTATTAGGTTGGTTTCGACCCCCTGATTATGAATATTTATATCGACTGTTGCCTCTGGTGTGACATTGTCGAAGGCCCCCCTCGCTATCGAGAAGGCCCCTACTGCATAATCTTTATGCGTGAAAAGTTCCTATGACCACTTTACCAATGTATGCAGGGCGATATTCACCAACCTCTTCTTGCAATAAGCATACTGAGCTCTTGAAAGACAGTCACAAGCAATCGCGTTTCTTATGCAGAGGTCTATTAGTCTCTCTAGAGTTTTTAGCAAAAACAAAGAGGGACTGATTGACCTAAAATACTTAGGGGAAACATGTGCGCCTTTTCCGCCCTTCGGGCTGAACTCCAAGCCTTCGATATGTACCCGGTCCTCACGCAGTTCGCCTAAATGGGATCCAACCAATCGCACGACACCTTCAGAGTCCTTCGCTGCTGTGCAGGTATGATGCCATCGGTCCGCGGCGACTTTAATGGTTTCAACGAAATTATCGCCCAGACCATGTGATGATCGTCCAGAAGATCGGAGAATTACAGGACCTGGGGGAACATTCTGAAACCAGTTAGCGACAATTTTCGAATAACTATCGCACTTTTAGACGCAAAAACATTTATATCATGCGTCAAAAGGTGCGATAGCGATCCGAAAATTGTCGCTAACTGGTTACAAAACCTTCCTCCTGAAGTACAAAATATCGCAAATAAATACATTTGACTGTACTTCGAAGTACAAAGTACAAGAGCGAAAAAAGAAGTACTGTACTTCCGAAAGAAGTACGGTTGGCCACATTAAGTATGAACTATGTTTTTATAAAAAATTATCGGAAATAAATTAAAAACTTTGCATATATGTAATGCGAAAATTTACTGCGCCAAAACCTTTGTTCGACACTGTACATATAAAAAATACATACAGTAACTTCTCCCGTTACAATAGTAAAAAATATGTAATTTGCTTGGTAGTGCAATCTTGCGGTTCTTTCAATAAAAAATAGATATCAGAAATTAATTCTTCGTATCAATAAACTCCCAAGCACAGGTTTGTATTAAAAAAAATATATCCGTAACACTTTATTAAATATTAATCTGCATATTTTATCAATTCGTCGGAATATGTTTTTATGTATGTTACCGCGTAACTTTGGACTACGTTATCCGTTTTTTTTTATTCTTTTTGAAAGGAAAGGTTCCTCAGAGGTAGTCTCCTACTAATTGAGTGTAGATCCGATAATTGGGCCACGAAGAAAATAATGGTACACTTAAATTTGTATATGAGAATTGAAGTCGGTTTTGTTTTTTTGTTTAAATTTTACTCCAGTGTTCACAGCTTCTATAAAAGATTCATAGGCCATATTTTTTTGTTAGTTCAATTGTGGAACATTTGTGTGAACTGCTACGGCTAATACTTCGGCTTTTGCTCTCTTTTTATATCGAGGCTAAGTGCATTGTTCGATGGGGTGATATCATTGCCAAACATGATAGTACTTTGTTTGCCATCAATAAACACTAACTTGACGGAGTTACAGTATTCCACATTGATGCGAGCCTCAAAAGCTTTGAATAATATTTGCGAGTATGGCTTTTAGCTTTTACCGCTCAGGTAGGTGGCAGGCCTATAGAAAATATTTCTTAATCAATAATTTTTCAAATACTTTTCGTTCGACACCTATATTATAATACATACATACTTTATCTTATTAACTTAATTGAATTAAATTTTCGAAATTGGTGGCAACTCGACTCAAAAATATTTTCAGTAGTAAGCCTTCTTAAACCTTTTTAATTTGATCACCATATTGCAATATTTAATTTATCTTATCAATTTCATTTAATTCAATTTTGAAACAGGTGGCAACCCCCTCAAAAATATTTTTGCCTGTAAGCCTTCATAACATCTTTCTTTTGACACCCATATTGCAATATCTAATTTATGTAATTAATTTACTTATATTGAGATTTTTAAACAGGTGGCAACTCTCTATTTTTTCTGGTTTTAACCATCCGGATATTATAAAAAACAAACCGAAAAAATAAAAATATTAAAATCGGTCAAGCTGTTTTCGAGTCTTAGCGAGGCTAACGGACAGCAATTCATTTTTATATATAAGATATCTTCTTTTAAAAATGCGCAGGCTCGAAATTAACTTTAGAGCTATGGTCTGGAGGAATTTTTTACTTAGAATTTTATGAAGAATCCGAATATGCTAGGAACAATGTCCAAAAAAATCGATCCATACAAATTGACCCGCCCTAATGTACATATGTAGGCATATACTAAATGTGAGCAAACAACATTTTGCTTGCATAGTATCTGTTCTCTTTTCACTGCAAGTTCAATTATTTTATTATGTATTGCAAAATTGTATACAGACAAGACGTAGAAAACGTAGAAAATAAATTTAAAAAAACTTTTTAATGTACCACGCTTTTATAAATGGACTAAAAATTATAAAATAGTATTTCTCAGTCCCATAGAATTTGTTTTGATAACTTTTGATTTTGAAATTATAGCAAGTCATTATAAACCATTTATGAGATTGAAAATGAAAAGCGTGGGGCGCTTGTAATATACCTTAATTGATATGAAGGTAATATATGTATGAATGTGGATATATGAATAACGACCGCTTAAAATCAATCTAAAATTTGTACTTTCGCTGTAGAAATTTAGAATATTGTCAATTAAATCTAATGCCTTTTATTGCGTGCGCTCCACGTTTTTCGTTTTCAATATCATAAATTGTTTATAACGACTTTTGCTAAAATTTCAAAATCAAAAGTTATCAAAACAAATTTTATGGGACTGAGATATATTATTTTACAACGCTTTTAATGTTGTATGTCCAGACCATCATTTATACTAGCTGCATTTTTTTGTAAGCGAGCGACAAAAGAACGCTCAACTCGTGTAAAATTTCCTTTTAGCTACTTAAGCAACCCTGTTGGTAGCTGGCAAGAAAATGTGATTAGTTTAAAGGGATTTAGATACAAAAACCAATTTAAATGAGTAATTTTGCGAGGTATTTGCGTAATATATATACTCTTTTAAAATATAAGTCACGTATAAAAGGAAACAAAAATTTCCCTCTCCACTTTCCCATTAACAATTCACAATAGAGCAGTTTTTTCACTTACCAACACTAGCCTTCAAGTCGCGTATTTTGTAACCGACCTGGCTGAGCTCGGATAAATAGCCGAGTTTGTGTGGTTGCTTTACGTGTATTTCGTCATTTAAGCGAGTGTTCTTTTGTAGCTCGGTTGCAAAAGAATGCACCTACTATAAATGTAGCAAAGCTATTTTTGGAAAATTCTAGATATCAACCTAGTCTAGATATCAACCTCGTTGTAGGCATCATATCAAGGCGATACAATTAGAAGACTCTAGTTGTCGCCCCGCCAGAAGAAGTTAAATATTGCGCCTAAATATATGCACTATTTATTTACGTCACAGCGGAAATGGACGACACGCCATTTCTTTAAATGAAATAAACTGCTGCTATATGTATGTATGTACATATGTATGTTTATACTAAATGTGAGCAAACAACATTGTGCTTGTATAGTCTTCTGTTCTCTTTTCACTGCAAGTTGAATTATTTTAATATCTATTGCAAAATTTTGTACAGACAAGACTAAAAAGTAGAAAATAAATAAAATAACATAAAATAAAAACTTTTTAATATACAACGCTTTTATAAATGGACTAAAAAGTAGAAAATAATATTTCTCAGTCCCACAGAATTTTTTTGATAACTTTTGATTTTGAAATTTTAGCAAAAGTCATTATAAACAATTAATGACATTGAAAATGAAAAGCGTGGGGCGCATGTAATACACTTGAATTGATATGAAAAGTAACATATGTAGAATGTTATGTATTTAGTTTGACTATTGTCAATGAAATCGAATGCTTTGTACTGCGTGCGCTCCACGTTTTTCGTTTTCAATGTCATTAATTGTTTATAATGACTTTTGCTAAATTTCAAAATCAAAAGTTATCAAAACAAATTCTGTGGGACTGAGAAATATTATTTTCTACTTTGTAGTCCATTTATAAAAGCGTTGTATATTAAAAAGTTGTATTTTTATTTTATTTATTTCAAGTCACTTCATAACTTAATAACATTTGTGTCGATTAAGGGCAATCGACAATAATCGCCGACTTGACACTTACGCTAATTACTGACCAAAAAGCCAATAATAGCTGTGTCAACATAAATAATAAAGTAGCAATAAATAAGTAAACATGAAGTTGGTTTTCTTTTTATTTATATTTGCGAAATACAATTTTTACATTCTAGCTAAATCAGCGTCTGCTACATTTATCAATAAAAAATTGTTATTAACAACTAATAACTGCATAGCAGGCAATTAATTAGTATAAGAAGACAATAAATTGTAACTTTAAGTTTAAGTTTTTTTATTGACTTCAATAAAGCGGACTCGCTGTCCGAGTAAACAAAAAAAATTATATATTTTTTGGTTCCTTTTTATTGAAACTTACATATGTATATAATAATAATAATATTATTATTATAATATATCAATAACTGAGCTGTAGATCGACCTATATCGGCAGTCAGTTTGAAAACGCACTATCTCAGAAAACTTTTCAAAAACGCCCTACTTCAGAGTTTGATTGAAAAACGCCCTATCTCAGAATTTTGTTGTAGAACGACAGGCAGATATTTTTACAAACGCAACGTATGTATACATATACGTACAAGCTCTGCTTTTTGTCCGTCCGTACCGTCCATGTCTTTTATGATTATGTGGTACTTCCACTTTTTGTAGCTGGTTGGTCAGATCCCGATGGTTGCGGATCAATCAGAGAAAAATATTGGTCTCTTACAAAGTCGTTTGGATAAAATTATACCCATGAGGTGGAAAACACATAATTCTTCTTAAAAACCGTTTTGTTTATTACATACATAGAAATCATGATTCAATAATAGAAGGGTTTCGTAATAAAACAGTCTTCTAGCTCCCACACATAAAATCGGCTCCTTTACTTGTGCAGAATGTTTCTTACTCTACAGGTTCTAGTGATATTAGTAGTAAAACCAAAAATTCGTCATACTAAATACTCGTTGGCATCACCTTCGTGTGCGTAATTTTCTATAACAAGTGTAGAATAGTGACCGTTTAGCTATAAAATAACCAAAAATGCCGATAGATAGAACTTTTTACGCTGATTACAACGATACCAAATTTATTTGGCGCAGACAAAAAATAACGAAGATATAAGAGGTTTATTTGTATTTTTT
The DNA here is from genome assembly GCF_013731165.1 of Rhagoletis pomonella. Taxonomy (NCBI): domain Eukaryota; kingdom Metazoa; phylum Arthropoda; class Insecta; order Diptera; family Tephritidae; genus Rhagoletis; species Rhagoletis pomonella. The sequence continues at coordinate 106,209,925 of NW_023458556.1, read as the reverse complement.
ATTATCACTGAATTGTTGAAACCCAAAAGTACATCATGATAAAATATGTATTATCGAATTAAAGATAATAACTTGTACTTTCTAAATAATATAAATTTCTTTACCATTAATTATTCAGTTTTTTTTTCAAAAAAGATTATTTCATGAAAAAATAACATTTGTTCGTTTTTTAGTGGTTTTGGTTTAAAAATACAAGAAGCTATAAATTATGTACACCAGCTGAAAGACAAATTAATTATCTTTATAGTGGCGTATAGTTTTTTTATCGGTTATACCTACAGTTCGTAAGATATTAATATTTAAAAAATTTAAAAACTGAACTTTAGCCTTCTAGAACGTCTTGATTTTTTTACTTGCGCCAAATAATTTTGGCATGGTTGAAATGAGCATAAAAAGTTCTATTGATCTGCAGTGTTCGCTTTTGCATAGCTTAACGGTCGGTTCCAGGAAATGATGAATAACTTAAATCAAAAATGCACATACTTATGTATTGTTTAGTATTTCCATTAAAACACCAAATATATTGCAAAATCGCATAGAATAAATAATACATATTTTACTTCTAATTGTATACTTTGCGTACTTTTTGTAGTACCTTTCTACTACAAGGCGATCACATTCTTCCCCTTTCTCCTACTTCCAAAATACAAATCTAGATAAAGGAGTGTCAAATTTTAGCTGTCACAAATTACACAACCTTGTATTATTGAATCATGCATAGAAATCAAAAGTAATTGATTTCGTTCAAAAAGAGTTTTTTGACAGAGTCATTGAGTTTCATGTCGATGAAAACCTTTTTATGGGGTAGATTTCACTTTAATATTGAGTTTTGGGTAGAATTCTACCCGAAGATCAACCAACGATTAAGTACGTTTACATATGTAGAGAGTGTCCTCATTTTCGAGCTTAGCTCTTTTATCTGTAGTTAATAAAAAAGAAATATGAAATTCCTCCCACGTTAACCCGTGATTATAAGAGGTGAGACTTTAATGTGATGACGGGGTGATTAATGAACGAGCATTGACTGACAATTTATATGTAAACCTAATTTAAATCTAAGTTTGGTTTTCTTCTAAGCGATTTTGACTGATTTCAATATAACACACCAGTCGCTCCTCTTCTGTCCCAACGGACGTCAAATTAAAATGCTAAGTGAAGCCAGGTCCTTCTCCGTTTGGCTTACCTCCCTCTTCCTCTGCTACCACCAGTACGTTCCGATTTGAATACTTTCAGAGCAGGAGCTTTTCGACGACATGTCAAAGCCAGCGGAGCTCCTGTATTTTAATTCGCTGCACTATGTCCATCTCGACGTAAAGCTCATACAGGTCATAGACTGTGGTATTCGCCGTCGCCAACGCGTATATACCCGTAAATCTTCCGCAAAACCTTTCTTTCGAATACTTACTTCAAGAGCCGTCTCATGATTCATGCTTCTGCGCCATATACCAGCGCGGGCACGGTGAGAGACTTATAGAGTGCGGTTTCTGCAGGTCCAGCTAGAACTTTACTTCTTAATTGCCTACTCAGTCTAAAGCAGCACTTGTTGGCAAATGTGATGTGAGGCAGACATAATAAGCAACAAAAGCTATTTCGGGGATCACTACATCTCCTCAGCAGACTTATTTCTCTAGACTTATCTTTCTTTTTCGAAATCGTAGCTGTCAACAGTGGTGTGGGTGCAGAGGCGCGAATGCGCTTGACTGATTGCTTAATGACAGCTCATTTGGCACATCAGTGCGTTCCATTTCCTGCTGCTTATAAATCACATCGTAACAATATGATTTTACCAATGAACCAACAGATACCTATTACCCATACACGGATGTATGTAGATATTTAATTAATAAAACTGAAGTAAAGGCATATTTTAAACTACTTACTTATACATGGTGTCCTTGACCCTGATTCAACTGAATCGGTCTGGAACGATGGAATTTCCGATTAGACCATGTTGGGGGAGTGTTCCCGAGTTAGAATACGTGAAGTTCCAAATCGCGGCAAGTGCCGATTTCAAAAACGGCAACGTTTTCGATTTTGTGCCGACATTTTCGCATTTAAGAATAATATAACTAAGACTGTATATGAGTAATTTTTTAAATATCAAACCCTAACCACCAAACTAACGTAGGCGAAATTTTTTTTCAAAATTTTCTTTTTGAGGCAAAAATATTTCTATAGTATCCAGATGCATTTCTGCATCAAAACGAAAATTTTGAAAAAAAAATTTCACTTACGTTTTTGGCAGTTAGGGCTCGATATGTATGTCAATACATGTATATAGCCTGTAGGAATTTCGTAGTCGTCTACTACAATAGCCGTCAACTGTTGGTCCACTTAATTAAATTTAAACGAATTTCCAACGTTATCATCCATATTCAGGGCTTTTGGAAAATACCAAATATTTCCGTAATATGTGGAGAGTGTCCTTTTTTAAAGAAAAACTTCGTCTAAAGGCAGAATTTGTGTTGCTATACTGTTTTACGGATCAAGTGAATGCGTAAAATAGATTTTATTGTTTTAGTCAAATGCCTTCCTTTAATCTCAGATTGGCTGTATGCAAGAAAATCGTCTTCTGTTGATTTCTGATTTTCCCCTAGAATCTCTTTGAAAGAAGCTCTACAATTTCGAGCTCAAAATGTTTGATTAACCATGGGAAAATCAGTGAGATGACAACATTTAGACAACACGTGCTGACTTCGGAACATTTATATGTTTCACATTAGGCCAGATTGGCGGTCGTTTTGACTAGCACGGAAATGACCTTACCACACCATGTGCATCTAGACAGGCGCTTTCGCATTTATTGGATATTATAAAAGCTATGTGAATATTAAATAATCAAATTTAACAAAATTTTATAATTTTTATCTTCCAACTAAATTTAAGGAAAAATCCGGGACTGGGAGGAAAACCCCCACCCTATAGTCGGGCCTGCACATACATGTATAAATATGTATACAATCGACTTGTATATATGTAAATATATATAATTATTCATCTAGAACCTTATCGAAAACCTATCTGAAAATCGAAAAAGTTACCGTTTTTTAAATCGGCACTTGCCACGATTTTGAACTTCACGTATTCTAACTCGGGAACACTCTCCCAATATAGTCTAATCGGAAATTCCATCGTTCCAGACCGATTCAATTGAATCTGGTTCAAGGACACCGTGTATAGTAAAGAGAAATAAATGTTGTGTTTTGAATGGCACATACACATAATCATACATACATATATTGCGTACGTGCAGACACACGTACGAAAGCCTTGCTGCTCTGTTAAAAGCCTTAACTTTGAACTTAACTTTATGGAAATTTATTTTCTTAATTTTTATTTTCAACCCCATTGTGATGTGCAATTTTGGTGGTGTCTTCTTCTAAAACTTCCACAACTTCCTTGGACGTAAGTCCAATTGACCCTAATGGACACTACAGCACCTTTGCCAACCTCTTCACCGCCACGAGCACAGGAAAAAGGTCATCTTCACGGCAGATGAAGCAGGCGGCGTTCGGTCAAAAGGAAAACCTGACGGTCGAACGGTCTTGTAGATGCCATAAAAGTCATCGCAGAGTGAAAGCCTGCAGAGAATTGACTCGCTCAATGATTGATGGTTAAAGTAGGACAAAGTAGTTGGGTACTGCTTTACAATACTTAAGGAATAACAGAAAGCATAGTTTTTAAGATCAGGTTACGCGCATACCATTTCATAGACACATGTCGGGGTGTATGTTTGTAATGTGTGCTTATTTGTGTACATTTGTGCTTATTGGCATGTGACGTAAGTTTTGAAATAAAAGGATTGCGAGAGAGTTCAAAAGATTTTGTGGCTCAATAAAGCGAGTGTATTTACAATATTAAAATCACACATAAACACACATAACTATGTACCTACGAACGTATTGGCCGAGAAGCCCCAATAGACTTTCGAATGTATCGAGTTTCGAGAATTTTTCCTTTTAGCAAATACATAAACATACAAACATGCAGTACATACATATGTATCTATGCACATCCCCACTTACCGAGTCAGAAAAACTGTATGGCTAGGAAAAATTACATTTGCCGAACATGCAAATGGAATCAAATTCAAACGTCATTCATTTGTGGGCTACCTTCAACAACGTTAGACCAGAATAAATAGACCAAAGGAAAACTCTTCGATCATCCTTTCGTTTTCTTGTAACCCTTCGTTGACCGGATAGCTCAGATGGCTTTGCATACGAAAGCATTATACGCACATGCACAGCTATACAAATTGGCAAACATATACATACATAGGAACATATGTAAGTGCCTTGCAGCGAAAAGCGAAACCAGTCAGTAAAAATACTAGTTCATTAACTAGTATGTACTAAAGTAGTGGTCGGCAGGCCATAGCTCACTGAGCGCTCTCTGAGCACATGTATGTTTCACACGTATACGAAGAGCGGAGGCTGAGCAGTGCATTTAACGCACACAGTCTTACTTATTGAATCGTTTGAATGTGTTAGAATGCCGGCCACTGCACTAAAGCAATGGCCTACCAGTTCGACAATAGCTGTGTTTTCGTATTCTCCAGCAAAAAATATCCAGTAACTTGCCAGTAACCAAATTTCGGAGAGTAAGTCAATATTTACTCCCAATTAGTGAAATATGCAAGAAAGTACGAAAAAGCAAAACCAGCAAGAAGTTGCTAGTTTTATGAACAGCTGATTTATTTGTTATTTTCCGAGGCAATTTTCTTAGAAAACTAGTGTTTTCCATCTTATTATATATTTAAATGGGTTTATTTTGTCAATTGCAACTCTAAAAGCACCACAAACAATTATTTTGTTAATGTGAATTACATTAAGCATCATGCCATCAGCTGTTTTTCTTACTAGCAAATAGTTGCTAGTAAAAATTTATCCAGTAAAAATCCAGTAAAACTTGCAAGTTCAGCTGTCATTTTTGCTCTCTCAATTTCCCCTCTTTTGCTAGTTTCTTGCAAGTTTTTGCGTACGAAAACGACATCCAGTTAAAAACCAGTAAAATTAGTACTGGATTTACTGGATAGTGCGTACGCGAACAGGGCTAATTTCGAAGAACTTAATCGTTCAGCGACATCTGCCTTTGAATTGCCAAAGCCAAAAATAAAACGCAATTAATTATGTTTCTTACAAATGTCGGCTGTGGCGTCGACTACCAGTTCTGGTTCTGAGATCGCTGGTTCGAGTCCGCTTGGAGGTGGTTAAGATTTTTCAAATTAAATAAATGTAAGTGAATGTAATTAGTTCAATTTAAATATAAATAACAATTCTGAACATGGCGGTGTCATAGGAGATGTCAGTTGTCCGCTCCTGCATCAGCACGCTACCAGTAGAAATACTAGTAGCATCATACCAGTTGACGGGATAGACTGCCTATTCATCCCCCGTGAAAAGCATAACGTCACTAGAGACGAATAAAAGCGCGCTAGTGTTTCGACGCCGAAAAAAGACGCATAAAAAAAAATTGTACGAAAAAAGGCGCTTAATAAAAACTTTTGCGAAGAAAGACGCGTAATCATAGATTTATACTTGGCCAAGGACTGTCACTTCAGCATTATTCGCCAAAAACTCTTTACTATTACAACCGCAAACATAGTTGACCGCGAAAATAAGTTTACGCGTCTTTCTTCGCCGTCAACTATGTTAAGAGTCTTTCTTCGCTGAAGTTTGTTTTATGCGCCTTTTTTCGCGGTCAACTTTTGAGCTCGCGCCTTTATTCGTGTCTAGTGACGATAAGTGTGTAATTTTGGCTGACTCCCAAAACGTCAATTGCTTTGTATTAGAGGTATACGCCGCCGAGCCACGCCGCACAGTGGTTCGGATAGCAGATCTAGCTGGACGAAAGTCAAATTTTTTTGTTTTTAAAATACTTAATGGTACTTGGAATACATTCCTGACAATACATTCAAATAGAAGTTGCAATTATTAAAGCATTAACATATGAAAACAAACAAAAAAAGGTAAGTCAACGCCGCCTATTTGAGAACTCTATTTTAAAAGCTGAAATTTAACTTAAAAGATTGCTATTTGCACTCACAGATAATTGCATAATTGCAAATTGACTTTATAAACGAAAAATTACACTTATTCCGCTATAGAACCAGAGGTCATAACGCAATTTATGTCCACATTGGTATAAGCAAATTTATTCTGAAAAATCGTCGTTTTGATTAATTAAAAAAATAAATTAAAGAGTAGGAAAAGTAAAGGCCGTCGAAGGCCGTTATAAAACCACCCTGCAGCTTTTTGGCGAGATTTCAATTAATACCTCACTTTTAATTAGCTATGACAAAACCAACTTAAAGTGAATTGTAAAGTCGTGCAGGAGTCATGCAGACGCAATCGGGAGTTGGTTTTCTTTACAAGTTTCTATTAAATATCCTCATACAAAAATTACTTTCAATACACTTTTTTTCTGAACTTCGCAGATTCTTTTTCATATTCAGGACAAATAAAAGGAAGATCGAAATTTTATACTATCATTTTGAAGTTATGTCTGACGGTGTTCGAATATGGGGCTACCCAGAGCAGAATATGTAAACAAATATGAAATGTAATAAAATAAAGTAAATAAATAAGAAAATAAAAAAGTAAAAAAACAAAAAAATATTTTGTTTTTCTTATTGATATTTTATGTCCAAAAGTAGTTAGTTACAAGTTAGTTGACATGTAATGCAGAGGTATCCAGGTCTGACTTTTTTGCGGCCATCGCCCCACAAAAGTAGTTAGATTTTTTCGAACAAAATACACAGTTAATAGTTAGCACTAGTGTTCGCGTAAACAGACTAAAGTTAGGTATAAGCTAACGTCACTCCCTGCAGGGTACTTGCATATTATTCTTTACACCCTCGCAAATGCAGTGGGTAAGTTCGATAACCAAGTCTAACCAATTGGCTTAGATATTTACATTTTAGTGACGGTATGTCAAATCTCATAATTCAAAAGTAATTATTAACAGGAATGCACTGAATATAAATATAAGATCAGTGGCGGATCCACGGGGGAGAGGGGGGGAGGAGGCGGTAGGGGTTGGGTGTTAAAACAGAAAAATACTTGGAGTTATAAAAGCTTTGGTTATGCAAGAGTTAAAAAAAAATAGTAACTCGCGAATTTTCTGCTTTCTGAAATTAAAAAATTATACAACAGGCATAAAAATCTTTAACCCTCTAGTAGGCCAATTTTTTATGAGTTGAAAAATTCAGGAATGGGTGATTTTAGCACGAGAAATCCAAAACTGATGTCCATTTCGATCTGTGACAGTAACTTTTTCCTACAGGGGAAAAAAACCAAGACCGTCTGGAGACGGGCTCGCCGATATACTTACACATATTTTCAGCTTTCTCTTACACAATGTTGACCTACGAACCGGCAATGCCGTCCGCAGACGGTCAAAAATGCAAAACTGGGGTTTTATATGTCGGCAAGCCGGTCTGTAGACGGTCTGTGTTCGAAAGCAATTTTCTCCATTTCGAATGGTGACATAATTATAAAACTTATATTAAAATACGGTGCTTTTAACAACGAAATTCACCAAATTTTTTTATATCAAAAAAATTTTCAAAAGAAAAAATTTCTTTAATTACGAAATTACTAAATAGCAAGAAATAATTAATTTGAACCTTGTTCTCAAAATCTGTAATTCAACTGCCGATTAAAATAAAACGGATTGGCATAACGGATTAAAATTTACTTCGCCGTAAGGGTACGATTTTTGTCTAAAGATCGTGCCTTACGAATATAGAAAAAAATTATTATAGGTGCACTAAAAAGGTATTTAGTTAACGACCGTCTGGAGGCGGTTCTGCCTACTAGAGGGTTAAGCGCTGTTATAAAATTTTTTCTGAAATTTATTTGTGTTTCTTGCTGTGATCTTAAATTTTAGTCGTGGTAAATAAAATCTTAAGAAGTGAGTTGTTTGACATTTGGAGAAGTGTTGCTGAAACTTCTAAAAGACAACAAGGTGCCCGTGATTATGTGATTAGTAAATTGAAAGAAATATCTGATGAAAATGCTCGTTCCGAAGTAAATAAAGTAAATTAATTAAATGACTTTGGATTCGAAATCAGCAACCCAGAAAACCCCCAGATACCCAGTTACATAGAAATCTACCGATTTTTTTTTTTAATTTTCGTCCGCCATATTGGATCCGCCATTTTGAATTTTTGGTAAATGACTTTAGATATGTAATCAGCGACCCAGAAAACCCCCAGATACCCAGTTTCATAGAAATCTACCGATTTTTTTTTATTTTCGTCCGCCATATTGGATCCGCCATTTTGAATTTTTGGTAAATTACTTTAGATATGTAATCAGCGACCCAGAAAACCCCTAGATACCCAGTTTCATAGAAATCTACCGATTTTTTTTATTTTCGTCCGCCATATTGGATCCGCCATTTTGAATTTTTGATAAGTGACTTCAGATTCGTAATCAGCGACCCATAAATCCCCTAGGTAAGAAGTGGTGTAAAGATCCATCAACGAGTATTTGTTTAAATAGTTTCGTCCAGCTAGATTTGCGATCCGAACCACTGTGCGCCGCCGACGCCGCCGTTTTTTGTCATTCCTCAAGCGCCGCCGCCTAGTTACAAAAGTATGGGCGCGGCGGCGGCGACGTTCGGCGTCTAAGGAATTTTGTACAACATTTTCATGATGTATGTACATTGAAATACATCGTCTGAAGGAACTAAATACTACTAGTATAAAAACACAATTTTACGAAATGAAAATTACATTTTTAAAGGGGTTGTTTTTGCATAATTTGGGCCACTGGAAAATAATATGATCTCTTTTATTTTTCCAAAAAGAACATAACTCAGAAAAAACATAGGTAACATATTTTTCGATCGAAAGCGTTTATTACAGTTAAATTAGGGTCGAATACTGGTCATCTAACTATTTTTTTCTGCAGTAGACAATTCTTTTCAATACTACAACAATACTACTTTTTGATACACATACTACAACAACAGGTTATAACACATCAAAAACTTTAACGCGCATATCTCAATTATTGGAGATAAAACAAAGACAAGTTGATTTTCCTGTGTATTTTTTTTTAATATTTTAAACAGACTTTTAATAAAAAGCAAACCCTTTTTTATGCTAATTTTTACATTCGTAAGTTATTTTATTCTGGGGTACGTATACAAGTACTAGGTGGCTGTGTGAAAATTACATTAGCATTCCTTAGTGGTGGTCAAACCCCAGGAAGGTTTTGCTCCCTCGCATCGCAATGTTTTCTACACAGGGTTAAAGTTCCCCCTTTTTAGTAATAATTAGTATTCTTTTTTTTCATTACATTCGGTTCTCTTCTTCTTAGAAAAATTCGGGGCTTAATATTTTAATGGAAATTTAAACCATCTACAAGGCATTTTTTTAAACAGTGGGTCAAAAACCCCGTTCTGGTTCGAGTTGATGGAATAAACCTTTAGAAAAAAGTAAACCAACTTTGTTTTCAATATGTAATCCGCAAAAAATCGTATCTAAGAACTCCGTAATTCAACAGAACAGTTGATAAGATTATTGCAAAAATTTATTGATAGCAACATAAATTACCCCAATAACTTAACTTTTTTAATTTTTTTATTTCTTTAAATTTAAATAGAACATACGGATCTGAAGAGAACATAGAGAGCCATGTATGTATGTACGTATATACCTCAGACCTTCTTCTGTTCGCCCATCCATCAGCGCCAGACACTCCACATTTTAATTCAAGTAAGGAGTAACGTAATTTAAATTTAAAACTAACTCAATGAATTAATTCAATAGAATTATAGTCTTAATTGGCATGGCGAATGCCTAACGCTGACGAGATGACATGATAAGATTAGTAGCCATGGCTCTTTTGAATCTACCTTATGCGCAGTAGCGCCGGCGTTTCCAGACGCGCCGGCGTCGCCGCCACCGCCGACTCTTTTTGAAGTTGACCACGCCGCCGCCGCAAAGCCTGTCGGCGTAAACCTCTGCTTTGTATACGTACAAAGTATAAGGTTCCATAACGTCGAACTACAAAATATTGACAATGTATACTGTTCCAAAACGCAGCCGATAAGTTATCGAAACGCATCGCTTGAGCAATCAGCGCATCAGAAACAAAGTTGATGCTTCGTTTGTTATTGGTTAGCATTGGTGTTTTAAATATGGAAAATTCAGAAAAATTGTTCATTGCTATATTGAATATTTAAAATATGCAATGTATATGGTTGCAATGTGTCGCAACTCTGCATATACAAACAGTTTGAATACCGCAGTATAACAGTTTCCAAACATTGTATTGATACGTTTTGGAAGTCAGCCTTTGCTCGCGGTGCTGCAACAGTGGAAATGGTCGACAGAGTAAAGCTTTGGCATGCCAAATCAAGAGATCCGAGTTCGAATCTCAGTGAGCGAATCTTTTTTTTTTTATTCTTAGTTTTTTCTTATACCTATTTTTTTATCTCTAGTTGTAATTTTTAAATGTATTGTTTTAAAAACAAAAAACAATTATTTATTTTAATTTTTTTTACGGTATTTAAATATTATTTTTTTTCCATATGAATTTAGATTTATGTACAATTTTTATTTTATATTTAAATGGAAATAATTATTTAAATTAATTTACTTACGTTACTTTAACAGCCTCCACGCGCACTCGAACCTGAGATCTCAGAACCAGAATCGGTAGTCTTCACTCGACGCCACAGCCGACATTTGTGGTGAAAGCAATTAACCGTATTTTAGTTTGGTTATTATGGTTCATAACGAACTGGTATGACTTTTATCCTTGATTAATCATAACTGGAATTTGTGCATACTGGTTCAGCTTTTCACTGCAGGGCCGTTGCGACTGTTGGAGCACCGCGAGCATACTTATGGCTGGTATTGTCACTTGCGAAGCGAATAAATTTGGCGAAGCGAACGGTTTGGCGAACACACCTAAAATTTGCATTGTGAGTGGCGAATGAACTTTTTCGCCGGACATGCGTCGTTGCCATTCAAACAAACTAAATGAGTTCATCCTCATTTGACGTTTCTGTCATTTATACTTCGAATTCCTTGTTATTACAAACTAAAATTTGAAAAGCAAAATGTTTTATAACGTAGATTTATATTTTGAGGATAGTTATAATGTTGAACCGCGAGCTAACCTTCTTCGTCAGCGGCGTTTTATAAGAGATTACTCTAATCCTATGGAGCTGCCGTCCACAGTGTAAGTATCCAGTGCAGATAGGTTATTCAATTAAACATGAAAAATGTATGCATATATGAATATGTATTTATAGATTTATAGCGAATTTTCGGCTAAGCAAGGACGCTTTTATGTATGTGCTGGACAAAATCAAGGACAAATTTAATTGCCGCCTGTCCTGATCTGTAACGCCAATGCTAAAATTGTGTTGCGCACTGAGATTTTTTGCGCATGGCAGTTATCAGCAAGCTGTAGGAAATGAATTTCAATTGGGTCTGCGCAACCTACAGTTTCGCTAATTTTAAAGGAGGTAGAAAGAGAAATTTGCAGTGCTTCGATAATCACAGAAATGACAGAAGAAGAGAAGCAACAGGCAAGGAGCAAATTTTTCTCCAGATCAGGAATACCCAACGTGATTGGCTGTGTTGACGGAACACATATTGCGATTTATGCCCCCACCGCAAATAGACACCTCTATCTAAATAGAAAAGGCTTTTTTAGTATAAATGCTATGATTGTAAGTTTTTAAGATATGAATACAGCAACACCCATAAACAAATTGTATATTAAAGGCTTGCGATCATGACATGAATATCCGGTTTGTGGATGCTAGATATGCTGGTTCTACACATGATTCGTTCGTGTGGAACAATAGTTCATTAAAGACTTATTTGGAGAATATGCATCAAAGTGGCGATCATAACTCTATTTATTTAGGTACTTTAAATTTGTTACATCGGCACAAAATTAATGTAAATACTATTTTAAAACAAACACTACTTATTTATAGGTGATTCCGGATACCCGCTTAGTCCTTATTTACTAACAGCCGCCATGCAGACTCTGGAACTAGGGAGTCAATTAGAAACGTCGTTGAACGTACGATCGGAGTTTTGAAATGTCGCTTTCGATGCTGCTAAAGCAACTCCCATTATAAATATTTGTTGCGCTTTCCACAATGGTTGTAAGAAATTTAGAACCAGTGATCCAGATGAAGCTGAAATTTTTATTGACACCGTTGTATCATCAGATCCAATCAGTGAAGATGCCAATAATACATCAGGAGAGCGCCGCAGAAGGCAAATAGCTGATGCTTTGTTGTAAAATTAATTGCAGTTCGGTTTATTGAATAAATTCAAAATCATTTACCTTACTTTTGTTCTTTTTATTTCATTTTATACTTTAGAATTCTTTATTATATACATGTTAAATTAAACCTAATTGTTTCTATGCTCTTAAACTTAATAAAAATCACAAGTTGAATTCAGTACCTTCATCAAATATTAACTTAAAATTAATTCATCACATGCTTTTATTTATTAAATTAAAAAATCACAAATTAAATTCAGCCGTTAAAAAAATATTAAACTTAAAACTAGTTCATCACATTTTTTATAAAAAAAATCACAAATTCAATCAACATAAAGAAAAGATGGATATGAATCTAAAGAGTGGGAACTAAACCTGAAAATACAACCAAAAGTAGTTTGTAACAATATTACAGTCTACTTTTGGCTGTATTTCAATGTTTTTAGTTCTAACTCCTTTAGTTTCATTTCCATCTTTTGCTTATGCTGTCTTTTCTTCTCTAAAATTTCTTCCCTCTTCCTTTCTTCCTTTAATTTCAATAAATTTAATTCTTCCTTTTTTAAATCGTATGTCTTTCTCGTATACCTCGCGATTTCTTCAAGCTTCTTCTCAATATTTGAGATCCTCTCGCAAAGTGTGTCTTGCACTTCAGCCTGCTTTTCCAACGCTTTGATCCGAATGCTTTCTCGATCCCCAACTGTCATCCTTGGCCGTGGAGTTGATGATCGCGGTACCAAATCCGCATCCGGAGCTTGTTCGCCCAGTGGCTGCTCTAAATCAATTCCGTTGCCACTCACCGCATTTTCTTCCACGTTTGTTCCAAATGAAGAGCCTGCTGGGTTGACTGCTTCCTGAAGGTGGAGAAGCTCACCAACGGTTCGCTCTAGTGGTGCTAAGCTTTGTTGTGTATAAGGTCCTCCCCCTGTGGCCACAGTTTCTCGTCGGTTTGTCGCAATTTTTTTTTAGCTTTAGCTTGTAATCCAACCAAACCTAAATAGTACTCATAAGTAACTACGGCAACACAAACTAGTTCAGTTCTTACCTTATTCCACTCGCGTCCGTTACGCATTGGAGGACCAATAGCGTTAAGTTCAGTTGCGAATTTTCCCACAGCTCTGCCCTGATTTTCTTCGTGGAACCGAAGCTTCCCATTCCTCTAGCGACGTCTGGATTGTTTTCCATAATTGCAACCAGCTTTTGGAACTGCTGCGTTGTTGTCCGTTTTGTTCTGGAAATTTTGTTTTGTTAAATAAATTAAATTAAAATTTACTCACGTCCTTTCTATTTCAAACGCGAACCAAATAAACAGTCGACAAATTTTGACAGCTCTGGCGAAGCGAATGTCGCTTTTTCGCTAGTGGCAATGCAAGAAATTCATTTTCGACAACCGTTCGCCATTTTGCGGCGAATTCGATGGAAATTCGCTTCTCACAATTCGAGACAGCGAAATTCGCCGTTATTTTCATTCGCTTCCCGAGTGACAATACCAGCCTATGCTTTTCGCGGGGAATGAATTGACAGCCTATCTCATCAAATGGTATGGTGCTACTGGTATTTCTAATAGTATATGCTGATGCATAGCCTGAAAATTGATATCTCGTAGGACATCGCCATGTTAAAAATACCAGTCGCTAACATTGAAAAAAGATAGAACGTGAACTAGTTGGCCTGAAACGAAAACTGGTAAAATTCTAGTTAACAACTGGTAGCTTTCCCTGCAGGGTAAATACATACATACATCTCTGTGTGTATGCTAACAAAAATAGCGGCAAACATATAGCATCCATTTAGAGCAGAATGACCAAATAAAATGAAAACACATCGCACAAGCAGTAACCCATTCAGCTTTTCCGCATAAACACATGTCGTGGCTACCTTCACTACTGCTTAAGAATACACAAATTTATCTCCATTTGACCCTCTTCAAAGTCCTTTTTATAGTTATTTAGTGCGCTGGCCCTCTTGTCAGCCACTTTGAAGCACGCACCCATCTCACTCTACCCACCGTTTATGATTCTTCACTTGCCTCCCACAGCACTGCGTCCATCAACCCACCATGCTAACTGCAACCCCAAAAGTGCGGTGACGACTAGAAAAAACATTCAGGCAACCGTTCGACCTGCCGACCACGCAATACTGGCTACATAGTGGTCTTGTGCCTCATTTTATGTTACATTTTATTTTTTGTGGATGTTACAAATGATGCTCTCTTACAATTTAAAATCATCTACATATGTACATACATACTTAGGTACATATGTATGCATGAATATGTTTGCATATGTACATATAAGATACATTGTGATGTGTGGAGTCCTTTGTCCACACAAGTGGGCAAACAAGGATGTAACCATATTCGCATACGCACATGTATGTACATATACTTTTATACACACAAGTACATATTCATACCCTGCAGATAATCTGCCTAGCCTAGAACTAGCGTAGAGCTAGACCTTTTGCCGACAGTACCAGTTCTAGCTCAATACCCAAGCAATGCTTTCAACTGTACAGTTTTACACGGCGATGTCATTGGCGGTGGCAATTGTCGCCCAGTGCATAACTTTGCAACCAGTTTTTAACCGATTCCTTTTTGGAAAGTTTTTTTTTATAAGAAGACGTTTTTGCGATTCGATTTTTGGACATTTTTTTTCGTTTTTTCTTTTTTACAGATTCCGTTTTTGTTACATAATTTATAAAAAAAAATATATATATATATTGTAAACCGCACGCAACAATTTAAATTCATTAAATTTGAAAACTCACAACTGCCTCCACCGCGATTTGAACTCGCGACCAACGATGGTTGAGTCGGAGGTCTTCTCGCTGAGCTACTTTCGTATTGTACGAGTAGTGATCATTTGCACATAAACACCGCAAGTTTCAACTGTCCCGCTCTGCATTCCTTTTGCACTAGTTCAGAGATAGTTCTGAGATATGTAGTTCGGAACTAGCGCTTTGTCAGACTGTCTCTAAATTTTACTGCAGGGTATATACATGGTACAGTAGTGTGGACGAGCTTTTCCGGGGGCATACGTGCATTATATTCTTTGGCCGAATATTTAAACAGCGATTCCGAATATTTGCAGATGACGGTTTTATAATATTTCCTTTTTTACAAGCTGAGTTTCTTCTTATTCCTTTGAGTATTTGTTTCGCTAACTTCTCAACGCATTGAGATATGAGTACTTTTTAACGCATAAATGTAGTAAAGTACAGCAGATATTTATGTTTCTGCTTTTATTTACATACATAGCGCGCTTCAGTGTTATTTTTGTAAATCTTGGTGAAACAAACTCTTTGTGTTTTCAAGGCATTAAGAGCAAAAAAAATTTAATTCCCATAAATAGTTATTATGGTTATAGTAGTGGTTAGCAGTGCGCGCTACCGCCCGCAGTGCCTGTGTTCAAGCCCGGTTCCACCTAGGGTTGCCAGATTCTGAAATGGAGAAGGGAGTACATTTCTATTTTCATATATGTTTCAGTACAAACATAAAAAAAGAGTACATTTTTTTTAATTTTTTGTGCAATTTATTGTTACAAATTACCAAAAAGTAAATATACGTACAATGACATATTTGAGATCGTTTTAATTAATTAGGTACACACAAACAAAGATTTCTTAGATATCTTTTTCAAAGCAATAGATATTACAAATAAATAAATTCCCCAAAAGAATTCCAGACTCTTCCTGAATGTACGGCTATTTTTTAATTTCAGCCTTATAATTCATTTAATATTTTTCTGATTTTTATAAACGAGCGCCCTGCACCTACCTGGCTACGACCATGCTTACACCTTTTTACTCTCACACGTAACTTTGCTTACTAAGTAGTGTTCGCCACAATGGGTTTGTTCCACACGCTTTCCGGGCTATTTTGGTAATTAGAGCGTAAAAATAAGTTACTCTCTCACAAGTGTCAAAAATTTGTCAACACGTGCCAAAAGTGCCCAGAGCGTGAGGAACGCAAAAACCACATTTCGTGCCCGGAATCAACAAAACAACTCTAAACAATGATTTTATATGGATTTATCTTATATGGCTAATAAATTAGCAAATACCAACATTTTTTGAAACTTTAGTACTATTTCTTTTTTTGTATTTTACAAAATTTTCATTCGGATGTAAACAAACAAAAAAAGTCCGGGCTGTTTCGGGTGCGAAGAAGCAGACATTGACGATCCGAAAGTGGAAGGTATTCGCTCTCTATTACCCATTTTTCTAGCGTGAGTAACGCTTTCTGGGCTGTTTGGGCATCCGCGGGATCCCCGAGCTCGTGTGGAACAAACCTAATGTGAATGGCAAAGTACAGGGCGTAAAATAATAACTGTGGCACAGGGTTTTTGAAAAATAAAGGGGTCCTTTATAGAATTTGCGAAAGAAGTATTTTATTGTTAACTTTGTAAATAAATTACTTTAATTTCATTAATTAGTTTTAAAACACACCCTGTATATGATATGATATGTTTTGTACACCCTGTATATGATAAAAAATTAATAGCTGGAAAAAGGAGTACGAAAGAAGTAAACAACTAAAAAAGGAGTACATTCTCAGATTTTTTTTGGGAGTACATTTCAATAAAAAGGAGTACGTTTACTCCCAAAAGCAGTAGGTCTGGTAACCCTAGTTCCACCCAACATCAAAAAAATAAAAACCACAAAAAAAAGTTTTTTTCTATTAACGGTCGACCCTCGGCAATCCTCCGAAAAAATCATAAAAATACAATCGCCGTTCGTTACATATGTATGTGTAAGAGCTAATCTATATTTCGTCGTCTCAGAAAACGGATGTCGAATGTTACAAAACACGGTTTTGAGAAAATTGACTTTGAAGTTTAAGGTCGAATTAATCCGAAACTGTACGGTAGATTTTTGTAACTTTTGAAGGAGACGTAGTTGGTGGTATTAGTTTTGATTTTCCATATTTTTACATTTAATATCTCTTAACGTTAATGAGAAATTTGACTTTTCATTCCGTATACATTTGTCGTAAGTAGCGTTTACTCACCACTTTGTTTTGTCCACAGAACATACGACAATAGTAAAGTATCTATTTCAACGACGATGGTAGTTATAATTTGATGAAAAAACCAGACATGTTTATTAAATAATGATTACTTATTAGAAAAAACATAACAAAAACATAATCATGTATTTAATAAAAAAAATCTGTACATCTCTTATGCTGTAAATATGTTACGAACATACGTTTTCTTTATATAAAAACAAAAAACAATACTTAAATTCAGTCTTTTGTACATTTTTATTTCTTTCATTTCATTGGAGACTCAGTGCAAGCTAAAATTTAAAAATTTAAGATTTTAAAATTAGTTACTTAGTTTAATTTTTAATTTTAATTGTATCGTTATAGTAGAGGACCATCGAATTGTCGTAAGTTCAAAGTTTTGCGATACATACGACAAATGTTTTATGATTAAAAAAAGATTACATTTGTATGGGAATTTGTCGTATGTGCCACATACGACAAATGTTTTATGATTAAAAAAAAGGTACGTTATATATTTTGATTTTGAATGTTTGTCGTATGTGACGCATTTTCAGCACATACAACAAAAGGCATACCCAATCATTAATATTATGTAACATACGACAAAATGCGCACGAAATATCTCAAAAACTAATGGAGATATAAAAAAATGGATTGCAGAAATCGAAAGAGCATGTCCAACTTAGTAAATCTGCATCAAAATCCCAAAATCGTCATTTTGCACATTCGTCATCCGTTTTCTGAGGCGACGATTTGTACATAGGTATATTCAAGAAATCTGCCGGATAATGCGTGACAATTGTGAACTGGATGTCCCTTATACATATATGGGGTTTATGATTTTTATTTTCGGCATCTGAAATTTTTGCTCAACTATTCCAAAGTATATAATCGCTTTTCAGACTGCCATACTCATCTTGACCCTGAAGTGGAGTCAAACAATGTTACTCTTTTCAGAAATCGTCTAAATACTTCTTTCCTGCTCATTTTTCATACAAAATATCTCTGCGCATTTTCATTTGACCACTCATTCCTTTTAAATGTATTCATCGATTTGCTTCATTGGTAGCTTGTTTTTTCTCTTTTGTAAAGGCCTTTATACAAAATAAAAAAAAAAAATCGCAAAAAAATCGTTATATATTTTGATTTTGAATTCTGTCATTTTTGCATCAAAAAAACAAAGAAATTGGAATGGTTGATAAATTTTTTGGAGGATTTGGTTAGATTTTATTTGGCGCACACTACTAAAGGTAAATTGCAAATATCTCGAAAACTGATCCATAGGAGTAATCACCGGGCAATTCTACGTAGGATTTGGATAGTGGCATCCGGTGACCAAAAAAAAGGAAAAAAATTTAATTCTAGTAAAAAATTCTCATTACGGGGTTAGATTATTCAGTTATGTACAAAACGTTGATTCGTATATGCTCCCCATGGTGACACCTGGTAATGCCATCCTTAATCCCAACACTTATGCTTTATTCCCTTCCTACTCTTTTCAGGGCCGGCTGGAGCCTTACACAGACTCCAGTCGCGAACGTAGTACTCTGGAGATGTTCGGAGCTATCCGACCGTACCCGGGTACTGAGGTCCTTTTTGTGGGCGGACGTTCCCCGCAGAAAATAAAGAAATGACACCAACGGGTCCATCTAAAAACAGTCTTATACATACCTAGTAAGGTACTCCCTGGTCCGAGAAATCTAAAGTCCGACGTCCCGCTTCGCGAATTTTCTGTCTCTAGGCCACCTCACCGGTCAGAGAGGAGGTCATTTCGTGGGGAAGGAAGATTATTACGGACTTCGACCCAAATAAGTATGGCAAGATGGAGGCTGCAAAGCGTAGGTGAAAAAGAAAATCCTGGACCACAACTCTTTAGCTGCCTGGTTGCAGGCGAGGCCTTAAGGAGGCTATACTAGGTGTGTTAACTTCTCAGTAAGGAGGAAGCTGGTGCGCCGTGGAAGAAAGAAGATTTTCGTCTGAAAACTACTGTCCAAATTAACCTTCATTCCAATAAGTATCTGATGCGCTCCTACTTCAACAGCCCTCAGGCGAAGTAGACATAACTCTGGTCCAAGAGTATTGGATCACTGGTAACAGGATATGTGACTCACGGACCCCGGAATAAGAATTATGTAGAACTCAGGGCAAAGGCAATTCTCGAGCCTGCATCTTAGTGAACCAACATTAATGAACGAGGAGAGTTACTTTTTAAATATTTGATAAGTATGAATCTGCCTACACTGAGAGAAAAATCAACCATATATTGGTTACTATTACCAAATTCAAACTTGAAAAGGAATCAACGTGACTTTTGTTTATTATTAACAATGCATTGGTTGATATTTTCAACAAAGATTTGGTAATATTAACCACAATTTTGTTTACATTAACCAAAGTTTTTGGTTGGCCATTTTTCTTTTGAATACGTTTGTGTTCTGCACTTCACAGATGCTTTTTCATAATTCGGAGATACAAAACAAAAATTTGTATTATCATTTTAACATGTTGCCTCTGACGGGATTAGCAGATAACGTGAAGCATCTCTACACACTCAGCTACAGCCGCTTTATAAATTTGTCTGCAAATGTTCACCTTGAATAAATTTTCTTCGTCGTTTGATTTGGTTCTGCACTTCACAGGGGCTTTTTCGTAATTAAGAAAAATCAAAAACAGAAAAACATAACAATTATGTATCGCGCTTACAGCATTATTCGTACTGCTGGAAGCCAACCAATAACAGCAAGCACCTCTGCTCGTTCAGCCACTGCCATACATTCGGATTTGTTGTCAAATGTTCAGCTTGAATCACATTTCTTACAATCGACTTATTGACCACGAAAAAATCAAACCATAACTTGGTTGAAAAATCCATTGTGCTTTTGGCTCAGTGTATTTGCGACAAGGGAAGTGACTAGGGTGTTTAGATTATTCGCGTTCTTTCCAAAACCAGTTTTTGTGTTATTCGAATAACTGCAATTTGAAAAACCGGTTTCCGGGTTTGAAATTAAGAAAAAACCGGACAAACCACTTTTATTTTAAATATTTTTCATACAGTGAAAATGCTTGTTTTGGTATAAAGTCATGACAAACAAGTAAGAAAGTCTAAGTTCGGGCGGGGCCGAACATTAAATACCCGGCGCAAGTATCACATATATGCCTTTTCACCTTTCCGAAAGCTACCGCTACATGATAAGCCGGGGTGTATCAATTTTGAATAAATTAGCGTCCTTAAATTTCGAAATATTGACGTTTCGAGCATTTCTAAAATTTACCGTTATATGATAAGTGGTCGTAATTTTAATCTGATTCCAATAATTTTCAGCGGTTTGCTTCTATGTGGCAAGCACAATAATCATACCGAGTTTGGTACAAATTGGTAGAACGGTTACCGAGATACATATATGTGATCATAAGTGGGCGGTGCCACGCCCATTTTCCAAAATTTTATGATAAGCGTATTTCCTGATAAAGAATTGTTGCAAGCATCAAATTTGAATAAATTAGCTTCAATATTTACGGATTTATCGAAGATTTCGTATTTCTCCAAATTACCGTTATATGGGATGTGGGCGTGGTTAATGTCCGATTTTGAAAATTTTCGGCCATTTGGTATCCTGTACCAAGGCCAATAACTGTGCCAAGTTCAGAAGAAATCGGTGCAGCGGTTGCCAAGATATACACATGTAACACTAAGTGGGCGTGGCTACGCCCATTTTTCAAAAATTTATAATATTCTTATTTTTTGTCTAAAAGTTATTGCATATATCAATTTTGAGTGAATAATCTTCAGTAGTTACTAAAATATCGCAGTTTTAGTATTTCTGAAAATTACCGTTATATGGGAGGTAGGCGTGGTTATTGTC
The DNA here is from genome assembly GCF_013731165.1 of Rhagoletis pomonella. Lineage (NCBI taxonomy): Eukaryota > Metazoa > Arthropoda > Insecta > Diptera > Tephritidae > Rhagoletis > Rhagoletis pomonella. Next base: position 106,188,782 of record NW_023458556.1, on the reverse strand, counting down.
CGATTTTGCCCATTTTCAATACCATCCGTCCTACGGCTGAAAGAAGTACACGTACCAAGTTTCGTTAAGATATCTTAATTTTTACTCGAGTTATCGTGTGCACAGACGGACAGACGGACGGACGGACGGACGGACGGACGGACAGACAGTCACCGCTTAATCGATTTCTTTTTTCATCCTGATCATTTATGTATACATTTGTCTATATCTATCTCGATTCGTTTTGCCTGTTACAAACAACCGTTATGTGAACAAAGTTATAATACCCTTGTGCACAAGTGCGCTCGGGTATAAAAACTTACAATAAAACTATTAACAGTAGGGCTTTCTGTTCATTGGTCGTCCAATTATAGCTGCTTATTCGTCATATGTATGATGCAACGATTTGATGACCATTACATTTGCACACACTCGGTTGTGATATTTCAATTCATTTAGCGTCTAAATATTCGCTTAGAGCAGGTATTTTGTATTTTTTTATTGAAATTTTACGAAATTAAAAAAAATCTGCAAATGTAAAATTATAAACTCTGCTGCAACAATACTAGGCATGAATTTTCATTAATCTATCTTCTTTTCTTTTCCTGAAATGTGTTTTGTGCACGCACGAAGAGACTTTTTACAATTTCGTAATACTTTTACTTAATTTGATTGCAATTATTCTCTTTTTAATCATTTCCACAGATTAATTTTAATGCAGGTATTAACTTTTTCACTAATATTTCTCCATAAAATGTAAACAAACAATGCGGGCACAATGATTAGCAAACGACATTATCGTACTCATCCGTTTCTGCACGTTTCTGTTTATTCTATGATTTGCCGATAACTTGCCGATAACGACAAGTGTGAACTCCATTAAAATGCATGTGCCCGGCTCATTGCTTTTGCTGTGCTTTTACTTCGGCATGTATGATATCGAAAGCAAAGCAACAGCAATTCAGAAAAAAGCAAATTCTTTGGCTGTCAGGTTTGCTGTGAAATTTAGGAAGCAACCAGACAGTTAAAACGCAATTTGTGAAAGTACAACAAGAGCGCAGCGACCGCAAAGCAACAAAAACTTGATTACTTGGCTGTGAAATTCGCAGAAATATGTATGCACGGACAAATGCACTATCCTGCAGTTCTACTGGTGACAAGAAACGATCATAAGCAAACTATTACATGCTTTACCGATTATTAGGTAATTTGCTAGCGATTGGTAATCGCCATTTTTGCACCTGATAATCGCTGGCGAAAGGTCATTTTAACTTTTTTTAATACTTAATTGACTTTTTTCTGCCTTTTTCGGATTTGAGTCGTGATTCAATAACGAAAGGTTTTGTAAGTAGCTTTTTTATAAAATTTGACTCTCCCACCCACAGGGATGGTTTTTGGAAGCAGAAGAAAAAGGGGAAGAATTCAAACACACTTCCTAAAATGATAGCCAAATTCCATGATAAAAACATTGTAAGGTAGAGCTGTCTCACTTCGTCGGCCATGATTTTTTTTTTTGAAGTTTGCTAGCATTTTAAAATCATATAAAACTGAAAACCCACCAAACAATTTTTGTTGCCGGCAATAAGAAAACGTTTCGCCCTCGGTAACAAATTTATTGCCGGTAATATTGCCATCGTGTCGATTTCCTATTACCAGTCGCTCTAAAATGTCCGCCGAAGGCAACTCGCCTGGGTGAGTCGTTTTGTTATTACCTGAATGAGTCATTTTCTTATCGCTTCAGGCGATATTTGGAATAATTGTATTCTTTTTAATACTTCAATCATTTTTTGTATACAAAATTGGAGCTTATATAGAAACAGAAATAATTCTTTCTTTCCCTATGGGGCTTCCTATTTTTTCAATTCTGTCCCTGGTAAAAATTAGACGATTTTGGATAATACTATCAACGCGAAATTTATAAGCTTAGGAATTTTTGATAACTTATTTATTCCAAAGTTGACATGAAAGAAATGTTGTTGCCGATTTGTCACCACAGCAATAAACCGGTGAGTCGCCAATTTGTTGCCATTGACGATTGTTGCCTATTTCTCATGTTTTGCATGGTGGGAATGAAGTTGTTCAAAATTTTTGTTGTTTGAGATTAGAAATAAGAATGTGCGTGTGAGTTTGTGAGTGAAATTTAAAATTAAAGTGCTCGAAAACGTCAAAAATGCTAAAAAGGTCTCTCAGCGTTCTACCTTACTATATTTTTATCATGCTAAATTCCACAAAAAGGGTGGGATAATTGTGCATAGTGGTATTTTAAAACAAAAACGAATTTGATTATTTAATTTGAACCAATTTATTTATATTAAAAAAAATAAATAAATACATGAACATAAAAATAGATATTTCTATGTATATACTAGGTAAGGCAT
>NW_023458556.1:106178402-106186415 GCF_013731165.1 Rhagoletis pomonella | reverse complement strand
CATGAACATAAAAATAGATATTTCTATGTATATACTAGGTAAGGCATCTAGTCCCGGAAATCGAGATCCCGAATCTCGGAAGTTCCGAGCTCTATTTTGAGTCCCGAAATCCCGATATTAAGACCTCGGGATCCTGGGATATCATTTAATTTACGACCAAATTAAAATCGAATGCAATTCAGGCACTGTAATGGCATACAAGGATTATAAATTATGGCAACCGTTTGCATTTTATTGTTGTGAATTTTAAAATGCACCGAAATATGCAAATGCAAGATCGTATGCACAAGATCCTGAACAGGGGTAATGTATTGAAAACCTTAGCAGTAAAAGATAGGACTGTTTTAATAGCATATAAACATTAAATAAAATAGCTTTACATGCGTAATTTGGTACGCAGATAATTTCTAGAAATTTTAACCTAAAATCTTGCAATTCTAATGAAACTTTGTTGATTTTTTTGCACCAAGTTTGGAAAAATAGTGAAAAATAGAGATATATCTTTGAGTTAAACATGCTAAAATAATAAATTGCTAATCATCGTCAACAAAGGGGCATAACCACCCAGACTAAAATAATCCCCTTCAAATTTATTTTCAAACGCTACTGAGGATACTTCAAATTCATTCGAATGTGTTTGTCACATATGTATGTATATTCACAGCAGGGTTGTTGCGAATATTCGCATTCGCACCGCGGAGCTTCCGCATTAATTTTAACAGTCGCTTTCGTATTCGCAATAATCTATGCGGAGCTTTTGCGAATGCGAATGTGGTGCAAGTGCACCGATAAAACGTATATATACAAACAAAATGACAAATTGTAGCCAATATTTGTGGCTGTGGTCGTACGAGTATTTGTGTCACAAAACTGGTCAAATCCCAACTAACAAACTCTCCAGAACAAACTCTTACAAATTACGAAAATATCTCATAAGACTCTTTTAACATACTTGGATAACATCATAACATAATTCTTGTAAAAAGACTTAAATTAGGGCTCATAGTACTATTTTTATGAGATAATAATGCTACTAGAGCTAGTAAGCCTTTAATTCTCATAGTAAGACCGTCTTGAACCTCTTTTATTAAACTTCAACTCTCAAAGATTTATACACTTAAAAAAATGCCCATATGAGTAGTAAATTGTTATGATACTTATAAGAAAACTCTTGTAAGATATAAAGCATAAAACCACTTATAAATATGCCCTTATGAGAAATAGAATGTTAAAACACGTATAATAAAACTGTTACAAGTACAAAAGAATCATTACTCTCATAAAAACTACAATAGAGGTCTACTTATATCAAGAAAAACATAATGTCAGCCAACATACCTTGTTTCAGTGTTAATCTGTCAAAATGAATAAGTTTAATTGGGAAAAAGTTAAAAGATTCACTAATTTGCGAAGGAAAATTCAGAAGAATTATCTTAAAGCATTTGGCCAATATAGAAATCCCACATTCTCCCAATTGTAAGGCATATTTCCCCATGTTCAATAGTTTGCACAATTTTAAATGACATTCTGAAAAATTATATAGTTAATTCATTGCAAAACGTCGGAATAACATCTACATATATCATTACCATACTGCAAAGTATTATTTGCATGCTAGCTCTTTCGATATACGCGCGCATAGGGATAAAACAATACTAGTAAATACAAGAACATACTCGATACTTTTCGTTCGATACCAAGTAATTTTGGTATCGATACTTTTGAACCGAGTACTGATTAGGTATCGGAAGAAAATACTTATATCGAAACTCGATTCAAAGAAAATTTTATTTCAGAACTTTTTTTTAATCTAATTATTATTGTGAATATCTAAAAATGTTTGTCCGTTATCTCTTTACAATCTATAAACTACAGGGAAAGTTGAGCCCAGGATCGTGTTGCACGCTGAGATTCCAGTTCCACTGAAAGAGAACAATAAACCCCCTGCTGCACAGTGGTTCAAAACTGGCATTTAGTGTTCGTAATTCACTGGAGCCTTTATTTTTCACTTGATTGGATTAATTTTTATTTTTTTTTTTATGAAAGCTTACGATATTTTCAAGAGACCAGTTGAGCTTGATTTCTGAACTTTTATTTGATTATATTGAATTTTTTAGTGCAAAATGCAGATAAAGTAGCAATTTTGAAGAAAATGTATTCTCCGGTTCCAGTTAATAAATGTTACATAAGTTGAAAACAATTGTATGGTTCTCCTAAAACAAAAAAAAATACACAAAAAAATGTTGAAATGTTATACAAAAATTTTCACCAAAATAAAAATAATAAATAAATTTTTTTAATTTTTAGTAAAAATTGGTTGAAAAATAAAGGCATTATGAACGTTAAATTCCAATTTTGAATCAGAGTGTGCTGGCTTCGTTGTGCAATATGAATTATGGTAAACGCATTTTGGTAGCAAAACAGAATTTTGTTCAAAATTTTCTTTTCTGGGAAATGATAATTTACTTTCCATATCCACCTATTTAGCTCGCTGTAAGCACAAATTTTTCAAACCAGTCGCAGAAGAAAGTATTCAAAATGAATTATAAAAACTAAAATCGAAAAACGCTGATGAAGCTACAGATTCCCCAAATTCTGAAACATAAATAGGAGGAGAAATTCGGCCAAACATTAACACATTGTATAAGCGCCAATCTATAGTCAAACCAGTTGGATAACGAAAAGTTAAATGTTAGCTTCTAGCTTTAAGTGCGAAAAAATGTGCGCATTCAAGTGAAGCGGGGTTTATGTATGCACTTGTTTTTTTTTATCAATTTTGCATGTAAAAAATTTATGCATATACATTAAGCCGTATTACTACATATGAAGGAAAAAAGTTTAGCGTGTGCCAGTTTTATTTAAACACTTATGTCGAGATAAAACACTTTTTAGGCACCCGCTAAAAACAGCTAAATCGCTGTTTCTGCTATAACTTTCTTATTTTATATCCGATTTTTGGGCATTAAACAGTTTTGGCTTTCAAACCCTTTTAATTTATACCTAGACTAAATTTTTAAATACTATCCCTAAATTTTTATTTTTTTATACCCGAGCGCACTTGTGCACAAGGGTATTATAACTTTGTTCACATAACGGTTGTTTGTGACAGGCAAAACGAATCGAGATAGACATAGACAAATGTATACATAAATGATCAGAATGAAAAGAGAAATCGATTAAGCGGTGACTGTCTGTCCGTCCGTCCGTCCGTCTGTGCACACGATAACTCGAGTAAAAATGGAGATATCTTAACGAAACTTGGTACCTGCACTTTTTATTAAAAATAGCTTTAACATTTGCCTCACCAAAGTCAGTGTTGCTCTGTGTTATTTTGTGGACAACTGTATGTACATGTATTTGGCACATGCATTTTTGTGAGCGACCAACGGGTTTACCCTAAACTGCAGGTTTTCATTATGACAAGCTTTTTTAGAAAAAAAAGTTGGATGGTGCTCGGTCCAGGAATTAAATCTATATATGTACATATGTTTGTCCTCCGTTTACCCACTCGGTTACTCTTAATTACCACTATTTATCATATATTGATCATCTAATGTAATAACTTAGCATCAGTTAATAATTTACATTAATATGTAACTTTAGAGAAATCAATAAATAAAGAACTATTCTAAACTTCATATGAAATAAAAGATCCTCCCATTCTAATCAGAAAATAGCTAACCAATAGCAGAGGAAATAAGGGATGTGTGTACATGCCGCTGCAATCCCTCCCTTAAATTCTTATTGAAAACAGCCAACCACTATCGAAGGGATGATGTTCGATCTATGCAACTATTGTTACCTCCACAGGCAAATGGATTCAAATGTATGAATGTGTTTCTGGCACTCTACCTAAACAGCTGCTTTCCTCAAATTTGTTTTATTTTTATAACTAGGCTGGATAATGACTGTGCCATATTTATTATGCCAGTACTCAGTAGTAATTTGCAACATCATCAACGAACATAGTTTTTCCAAGAGCTTATAGGTAGATTTGGAGCCAAATGCTTTGTTAAAATCAAAAATAAGCTGGTACAAAAGTACATATCGCTCGTTTGCTGGAGGAGCGTCATAAATTCGATAAACGGTCTTTAAAGTGTTTAATCAGTTTTTGCTCCTGAACGAAAGGAATTAACAACTGCAAAAATAGAATTATATAAATAAACGATAAACCTAATCGAGAATATAAAAAGAAAGATGGTTTTCTATTTATAGTTAACAAGCAATGTGCAAAAGAGCAAAGCTGTAAAAAGACAAAGTTTGTTCCAATGAGTTACATTTGATACATAACACCCTCATTGCACCTTCGCGCCTTCTGCATCAGAATTCAATGACATTTGATCAGTTGTTTACTTTCTAATCACGCCATAAAATGACGAATAAAGACTGAAATATCCAATTACTTGCCAGTAACCCAATTCCTGAGAGTAAGTCAACATTTGCTCTCATTGAAAGAAATACGCAAAAGAGTACGCAGACGCTTACCTTGCAAGTAGTTACAAGTAAATTTTTTTTAATTAAATCGTTAAATTTAGGCAATTTTAATTTTGCGATTCCAAAAATTTACTACTTTGCTTGTGTAAAATTAAATAATCTGTTCAAAAAGTAAATGAAGGAGCACAAATGACGAGTATTTGTACGTCAGTGCCGGAAAAGTATACGATGGAAGTGACGTACGTAACGTAAAGAGACGCCACAATGAAGGTGTTCCGTATGCAAACAAAAATCAGCTATTCTTTGTTGCCGTACTTAGGACTTACATGCGTCACAAGTTTAGAGTAAGTAAACGTTCGAGGGTTTCGTCGACGCAAGAGTTGCCAATCTGGGGATCTCCATGCAAATACACACAGCCTTCTTACACAAGTCCCAGTGGCACGTACGCAATGTACCCACTCTGCGTTGCCAAATTTTGGCTATGTGGACGACTGCATTTAAGTTCACGTATTCATAGTCAGCTGTAGAAGCAACGCCAACGCCAACGCAATGCCAAAGTTGTACTATGTGGACGAGCCTTAAGCAATGCTTAGAAAAACTTTTATGTTATTGTCCATTATTATGTTAATTTCGAATCAACTGAAGTCAGTATTTTTCTTTTCATTGAGGTGGATAAAATATAGAATACTAGCGTTTATGATTCTGATTTTTAGTCTGCGCATTCATACCAAACTAACCCAGTCTAGTCATATCTGAAGCTTTGCGTGAAAATTATTTGGAATCTGGAGTTGATCCCACATAGAATGTAAGAATTTCATACAAAAGTTGGCCATAAATAGTAAAAGTAGAGCGAGAACCTTCAATGTTAATATGAATTTAATCCGTTTAGAAATACGCCTACCCCTCGTATAACAGTAATTAAAAAAAATATCTTTAAGTAGGAATATTTTCGAAACTAATAAAACTGGTATGATTTAACTACACGGTAGTGTAGAAAAGCTCTTAATCCCTCATGAAAACCACCCGCAATATTGTTGCAGAATATCAAACAAGGAATGAAACCGAAACCGTAACCGTTTAAACCCGTTTCCTTTTTCAAAACCGAAATCGAAACCGTAAACGTTATCTTGACCTGAAAAGGAACGAAACCGAAACCGTTTCAAGCACAGGTTTCAATCGGTTTCCAGAAATTTATAAAAATAATAAATAAAATTTTGTTTGAAATAAATGATTTATTTGACCAAAATCAGCAATATTCTGCTAAAATTCTTGTTAAGTAGTAAATAAGTATGGCAAACTGACTTTTCGCAAAAAATTAAATCTCCGATCTGGCATCGATTATTCGGAAAATATCATTTTGATTTTCATTTTCACATGTATAGTTGTAAAGGGCACAGAAATTAAGGGGTTTCATAATTATTTAGTAAATATTTGACGAAAATAAAAATTATATTTTAGTTTTCATACATCTTCAATTTTACAGCAAAAAGGAAATATCCCTGCAAAAATCGTTGGACCATGTAGTCTATTTGTGGTATATTGGAGTACTTACAAAAGTGCTCCTCTGTCATGCTGTAGCAGACCAACTCGTGTCCCTGCACCAGCTTATTGTTACCCGATCACTGCTCGTGTTTTAACGACATGTGATTGAAGTTAAGCATTTGAAAGTACATTTGCATGTCTGGCTGTAGCTGAGGCAACATGTAATTTTTAATTTTTGTTTCTGGTTTTTATTAATTTCAAAAAAAGCATCTGCGAAGTGAAGAACAAAAGCGTGTACAAACGAAAAAATATAACGATAATGTCATTGGAGTATGTTGGGAGTAGTTTTGTGCTACTCTGATGTAATGCAGAGATGGAGTACATGGTCCTGCCCTAGGACATCGCAATGTTAATTGGACCATATTTTTTATATGAATTGTGGTTAATTTTGGAGTACTCCTTGGTCCTTCGGGAGTACTCTTTACATGCATGCATGGAGTAGTCGCGATTTTTGCAGGGATTTAAGTGAATCTGTTGATGTCGTTGTTGCTGTGTAGCTGGTGATGACTTTGTTGCTGTGAATCCATAATCGATTAATTATATTTTAGTTTAATATCATCAGTGAACTGTAATTTTTGATTTTCTTTCCTCAACGTTTAAGACATTGTGATTTTAAATAATATCAACAAAATTTTTGTGAAAATCACACTTATGTACTTATATGTATTTATATCAAATACCTATCAGCAGCAACCCTCATTATATAATAAATAATATAATAAACTAATTTCTGCATTTAGATCTAAGCAAATGTGGTGGAATATGGTTATTGGTTTGTATAATTGATTCAGAGGTGTTTTCTGTATATAAATTAAAATTAATCACAATGTTTAATATCGCCAAAAATAAACCTTGGAAGGTACATATTTATTTAATAAACAATCTTTTTTGTCAAACTTGTCTTAATTTTTTTATTCCAAAACCGAACCGGAACGAAACCGAAACCGAAACACTTGGCAAAACCGAAACCGAAAGCGTAACGTTATCTTGAATCGGTTTCATTCCTTGGTATCAATTGTCGATGTTTCAGTAATCTTCTACGATCAAGATCAAAATCGTATCTTGGTAACTTTTTGAGAAAACTGTGATCTTATATAATTCATTTACTGACCAGAAAAAAATGAAAGTGCTTCTTTTTTGACGTGCTTGACCTTTTGGCTTCCATTACGGCTAAAAACTATATATATAGATTGGCGCTTACACATATGTTAGTGTTTGGCCGAGCTTCTCCTCCGATTTGTGGCGTGCGCCTTGATGTTGTCACACAAAGCGGAGGGACCTACGGTTTTACTCCGAACGGCGATTGTATTTTTATGAGAAGCTGTTTTTCATGGCAGAAATACACTCGGAGGTTTGCCATTGCCTGCCGAGGGACGATCGCTGTTAAGAAAGAACCTTTTTTTTATAAATTTTTTGCGATGTTGCTTTGACCAGGGCTTGAACCCAGGCGTTGCGGAGTGGAAGCGCGCACTGCTTACCACTACACCACAGCGGCCGACGGCTAAAAACTATCCACTGAAAATTTGGTGCAAAACTATTAACATTAAGAGGTCTCGCGTGGACGTTTTTCACCTCTGCCTCAAGTGCTTAAAATTACTCTTCCTTCAATCGGTGAGCACACGTATTTCCTCGCAAAATTTAAGTTGTTTAGGGTCTTACAATATGTTTTCAAGGTCGCTGAACACGTGACCGCGAGACAATTTTACGATCTGACCTTTACATTTAAATTACATTTAAAAACGGCCTCAAGCTCAATAAAATTTTTTGAATATAATTGTTATAAGGTCATGAAATAACAAAAACAAATAACTTAAGGACGAACAAACCTAAAAGTTAAACATTGTAAAAATAGAATTGTTGGCAAAAACCAACAAAACCAACAACCACATGATCAAGTTTAAATAGCACTGGAATAGCTGCGCTTGATAGTAGTTGGCTTAACAAATGAAAAAGTGGAAAAAAGCAACAAGAAGTTACAAGGCGAACTTTGCACGATGCGTAGGTAACTGACTGAGTCAGCTGGGGTCGTTTGATCGA
>NW_023458556.1:106171418-106178392 GCF_013731165.1 Rhagoletis pomonella | reverse complement strand
TTTTTTGAATATAATTGTTATAAGGCCATAAAATAACAAAAACAAATAACTTAAGGACGAGCACACCTAAAAGTTAAAGATCCTAAAAATTGAATTGTTGGCAAAAACCAACAAAACCAACAACCACATGATCAAGTTTAAATAGCACTGGAATAGCTGCGCTTAATAGTAGTTGGCTTAACAAATGAAAAAGTGGAAAAAAGCAACAAGAAGTTACAAGGCGAACTTTGCACAATGCGTGGGTAACTGACTGAGTCAGCTGGGGTCGTTTGATCGAATCCCACTGAAAGAAGTCTGATGAGGAAATGTGGTGATTTCCGATATAGCTATCACTCCTACAATTTTTTCAAAATTATTGTTGCTTTTCCACAAGAGCTTTTCATTAAAAACGGCCTCAAGCTCAATAAAATTTGTTGAATTAGTAATATTTTTAGCCACAACTGTTACACAGAATATTAGTCAGCGCAGAGGATACTATGTTTATCGTATTTGGAGATTTTACGAAAAATCTTGGAATAAAGAGAAAATTAAAACTAAAATTGCGCTTTAAAAGTTGATTAATCCTTATAAAAAGGACGCAGCTACTCGTGTTTATAGCCACATCATGGCGAACAAAATGAGTCATCGCAGAGAATATTGCGTTCATTACTTCTCGATATATCGGTAAATTACTGAACCTGTTCTGGATGCTTTGCTAAAACCTATAGTATTAACATGAGAAATATCCAGGTACTGGTGGAGTAATTTGCTTATATCTCGAGAGATAATAAACGCAATATTCTATGCGATTAGTCTACTAGTAGTGTTAAGGAATAATCAACTTTTAAAGCGCAATTTTAATTTTCTCTTTTTTTGAATTTGTTCGAAATATCTCCAAATAAAATGAGCGTAGTATATATAGAACATTAGTATTCCGACCTTACTTTTTCACATGCATTTTTGGACCAACCTAATGTACATACATTTGTATTAGGAATGTTAATAACGGCAACCCGGGATCCCGGATCCCGGTCCGATTTATTTCTCGATTTTCGGGATTTGTAATTTGCACTGGTGGCAATAATATAAACTAATTTTGTTGACCAGTGTTCGCTTTATTTCTTTTTTGTATTTAATAATTAATATTTTTTTATAAATGTCTAGCTCATTATACATTATACATTTTACTGACAATAAATCAATATATTCGCGAAACCATGGACCAAATTTAGTAAAATTATTTTAGTTTTTCACTGTGACTTTCTGTTAAGGGTTGCAAGGTGGCATCACAACATCAATATTTCGATTTATAGTTATCGATTTTATCTAATAAAGATGTGGACTTCTCCACGTTGCTATCTTTTTCTTGCTACATTTTTTGGTGCCTCCTGTGAGGAGCATAATTACTTAGTAGAATTGTTAATTCGATATGGCCGAATTAAATCTATGTACGTTTGGCGGCGAGCAATGCCATCCAAAAATCTGCAGGGATCACACGATTTGTTCATTTGTACAGATTTAGCTATTTTCTTCGTTACAGAGTGGTGTCATTTGGAAAGCTTTTACGGAGGTGCTCTCATTCTCGATACAAATTTTTAGACAACACCACTCGGTGACTGCCAAGCTGGCAAAATTACGACAAGCCATTTCAGTGGAATCGCTGTCCCTTATTGGCAGTCATTACTCAGGTGGGTATGAGGAGGTCTGGAAGGCCTTGAACGACCGGTATAATAGCCGTCGACACTCAGCGGAAGCCCATGTTACTCGGTTGCTCAATATGAAGTCTACTACAGAAGACAGCCTAAAGACATTGTTGGCCGTTGGCGACCAGGTTAGAGAGTCTCTACGAGCATTGCAGTAGTTGGGACGCCATTATGATACCAAATCTGGTATCGAAGGTGCCCACCACTGTGCAGCGGCACTGGAATATGAGCCTTTCAACATCGGACATTCCCAACTTAGAAGACTTGCTCAAATTTTTGGAAAAACGCGCTCATATCCTTGCTTGTGAGGGTAGGGCAAGCTTTCCTATGCCGACCGCTGCAGCTGGGCATTCAGATGCACGAAAAAAACCTCGGGCCCTACAAACTTACCTTGTCAGAGCAGAAGAGGGGCAATGCATTAAGTGCGGTCGCGTCATGTGCTGTCCTTCGTTGTTAGCTTTGGGGCCAGAGGAGCGCTTCCAGGCATTGAAGGCTTCTAACCTGTGTTTTGATTGTTTGCTGGCTGGCCATATGACAAAACAGTGTCCTTCAGGTGGGTGTCAGCGGTGCGGCCGAAAGCTCAACACCCCTTTTTGCCGTGCGAAACATAATCAAATTGGAGCAGCGACGCCTGGCTGCCCGTCACAGCGTAACATGGTACCATCCCAACAGTCAGCCCCCGCTAGCAATTTGGTCTCTTGCTTAATACATGGTCAACCGATGGTGCTGTTGGAAACGGCAAGTGCCTATGCGAGCGGCACGTCCTCAATTCGGCGCATCGCCCGCATTCTCTGCGATCCTGGTTCGCAGGTGAGTTTTGTAACAGAGAAATTGGCAAGTCAGCTGCAATTACGTAGACACAAACACAATGTGGCGGTGGAAGGTATTGGCGCAGCCGCTTATACTCACACTTCAGGAGGCGCCAAGCTAACGTTACAGTCACACTTCTCAGACTTTGCATTTACCATCGATGTGCTGATCATTCCTTCGATCACGTCCCTTACTCCTGGAGTACCAGTTGCAACATCGTCATGGAAACATTGGCATTGTCTCCCACTTGCAAATCCACATTTTGGTACACCAGGCCCAGTATATATTCTCTTCGGCGCTGATGTTTGGGGTCTAATTGTAGAGGCTGGTATCGTTAGGGGGCCTACAGACCAACCACACGCACAACGCACTAGTCTCGGTTGGGTGGTGTTTGGACCGGCCAACGGAGGCGCTTCAACTACACATCGATCTCAATCACTTCATGCTAAGATTTGTGGCTCGGAGGTATCGTTGGAAGAGCTTGCCCGTAATTTTTGGAAATGGGAGGAACTATCACAGCTGTCACCGAAGACGACGTGTGTGAGCAATTTTTTGCAATGACACATACCCGTACAGCGGAAGGACGGTATGTAGTCCAGCTGCCTTTCCATAAAAGTGTAGACTTGGGTGATTCGTATACACATGCTTTGCAGCAGTTTCTTAGAATTGAGCGGAAACTGGCCGATGATGATGTGCTTCATTCCAAGTATACCGATTTTATGCACGAGTATGCCGCCTTGGGGCATATGGACCGAGTCGGCAATGAAGAACGAACAGACGCCGAGTACTATATACCCCATCAGGCTGTTTTGGTAAAGTTCCGTGTAGTATTTAATGCTTCAGCTCGTACTCCAATAGGCGTCTCCCTGAACGATGTGCTGATGGTTGGACCAACCATTCAGGACCCCTTGGTCCATATTCTCTTTAAATTCCGAATGTACCGGGTAGCACTTATAGCGGATATTGAGAAAATGTTTCGGCAGGTGGAAGTCGATGCAGTGCACCGTAATTACCAACGCATTCTTTGGCGTGATACTCCAACAGCACCGGTTGGAATATATCGGCTGAAGACAGTTACATATGGTATGGCGTGTAGTCCATTTAACGCCGTGCGCGCTCTTCACCAATGTGCACATGACAACATTGGCCTCATAACAGATCCGAGGATGGCCAAGGATGCCAGAAACGCTATTCTAACGTCCTTCTATGTGGATGACTTTTTAATTAGCTACGATTCCTGTTTGGAAGCGGTAACTGTGGCGCGTAATGTGGATAGCATTTTGGCTGCTGGTAAATTCAAACTATGCAAGTGGAACTCCAATGTGGCCGCCGTAAGCAACAGCTTGTCGTAAGACGAAAACGGGTTATCGGAAACCGGAATACTACGATCCTTGACTTGTGTTAGGATCCATTGTCGGATGAATTGTTTTTCGGGCTTCAATTCCCACCGCCAACTGACGCCATAACGAAGCACAGAGTTCTCAGAGAGGGGGCGAAATTATTTGACCCCACCGGTTTAACTGCTCCCGTCGTAGTAAAGGGTAAGATCTTCCTTCAGACTCTGTGGGAGACTGGACTGGCATGGGATGCGCTCTTACCGGAGGACTTGTTAGAAGAGTGGCTCCGCTTTCGAGCCAGCTGACATGCCCTCAATGGTATACGAGTTCCACGTTGGTTAGGCCTCTCATCATGTAACCGGGTTGAGATACATGGGTTTGCAGACGACAGTACGCGCGCATATGCAGCAGTTATTTATATCAAGACAACTACATCGGAGGGCCGCGACAATGTCTCCCTTTTGACAGCTCGGACGAAAGTTTCACAGTTACGCGGACCTACGATACCTCGCCTGGAACTCAGTGCCGCCCATCTACTCGCGGAGACCTTCGACAATATGCGTACTGCTGTGGGTTATACGAATACGAAGTATTACATGTGGTCAGATTCCACCATCTCTTTGGCCTGGCTACGAAAACCGCCAGTACTTTTGAAACCGTTCGTCTCTAACCGGGTACGGCGCATCCAAGAACTGACTGACCCGTCGAGGTGGTTATACGTGGGGTCTGGTCAGAATCCAGCTGACTTCGCTAGCTGTGGCATGATGGCCTGGGAATTAGAGCGACATGACCTATGGTGGTTGGGCCCCTCTTTCCTTCGTCATGTTCCCGATTCAGAGGCGACTTTAACAGTACCGTCAGCGGAAGAGGAGGCTGCTATACAGACAGAAGAAAGGGTGACGACTCTGCTGACGGCCATACCCCAGCTGCCTCAACTCACAACTCGCCGTGTTGATGGTCAATCTACCCTGTTAACATAACGATTCAGCTCCCTTCAGCGGTTACTGCGAACGGTGGGACTTCTCCGCAGATGGCTACCACGCTACCGACCTTGCATACCTCGTCCAATCGGGGCCAGAGAGATCGAAGAAGCGCTACAAAACCTTCTTTGGAGCAAGGTAATTTTTTCTGGAAAGACATTAATCATATCAAGCATCATTCTAGGGTAGCTATGGGAAGTTCGCTAAGCCCCTTGAACCCCTACCTGGATGATCAAGGTATTATGCGAGTAGGCGGTCGGATTGGACGGGCTCTCCTCCCCCATGAGTCGAAGTTCCCGATAATTCTGCCAAAAGTTAGTGCCCTTGTGCATCTACTGATAAGTCATGCCCATGAAACTACTCTTCACGGTGGGGTGCAGCTAATGCTTCAGACTTTACGGAGTCGCTACTGGATCCTGCACGCCCGGCAGGCTGTGCGTAGTTGTATGCCATCGACATCGGGGCGTTGCTCTGACGCAGCAAACGGCAGCTTTACCCAGGCAGCGTGTCCAAGCGCACGCCCGTTCCTAAAATCTGGAGTGCACTACTGTGGTCCGTTCAACCTTCGCATAGGAACCAAACGATCACGCGCTACGACAAAGACGTATCTGGCGATATTCGTGTGTATGACTACGAAGGCCGTTCATATAGAGGTGGTGGAGGATTTAACATCGCAAGCACTCTTGGATGCTTTCACTCGGTTTGTGGGTCGGCGTGGTCCCTGCCAGGACTTATTTAGCGACAATGGTACCGCATTTGTGGGTGCGAACCGCATCTTGGAGGAAGATCTTACTGCATGGCATGCCGAACAAAATCAACAGGCCCTAGCTCATATGGGAACAACCTGGCATTTCATCACGCCAAATGATCCCCACCAAGGGGGGTTGTGGGAAGCTGCGGTAAAGTCAGCCAAACGCCACTTAGCTAAAGTGGTCGGAACTCAAAGCCTATGGCCTAGCCAGTTGCATACGTTAGCAGTAAGAATTGAAGCTTGTCTTAACTCTCGCCCTCTATATCCACTGGTGCCGGTATGCGCTTACTCCTGGGGATTTTTTGATCGGGCAACCTATAGTTTCCATTCACGAGCCTGACCTCATCGACGTCCCGCGTAATCGGCTTAAGCATTGGCAGTGGCTTTGTCAGTTGCACCAACAATTTTGGCTGCGATGGAGCGAAGAATATTTGACGACTCTGCAACGAAGAAGTAAGTGGTGTAATAAACAAGGCAATGTGAAAGTTGGAGACATCATCCTTGTGAAGCGAGAGGCACTTGCACCGACATATTGGCGGCTGGGTCGGGTGATGGAAGTACACCCCGGGGTTGATGGTTTGGTGCGCAAAACTACGTTGAAAACAACGAGTGTACCCTATGCTCGTGCGATCCAAAGGCTGGTCCGATTAGTGGATTTCGAACCAGAGGTTTCGACCGGGCATGATGTTTAGTACTAAGTCTCATCTACGGCTGATGTATCGTGTGACCTCCTGTTAAGGGTTGCAAGGTGGCATCACCACATCAATATTTTGATTTGTAGTTATCGATTTTAGCTTTGGTTTGTTATATCTAATAAACGTGTGGACTTCTCCACGTTGCAACTTACGTTACATATCTAATCAATATCTTGTGTCATAATCAATATATCGAGGGCTTATATTCAATACAATCTATCTGCAATTTTCAGAAAAACTACTTTCCGATGTTGAACCCATCTGGTGTTTAGCTGTCATCACTAATGTTAATTTGAACTATGCAATTCAATAACAAATTTTTTTAACAAACGACATACATACAGTATCGGTCATATCTATAGCACGCCATTTCAAAGTGATATTGTGTGCCACTTATGTTTATTTATTTATTTTTAAGAATTTTCAATTAAAATTTAGTTCATTCTCAGACAAACCCCATATATACCCAAGATTAACAATTTGTAGAAAACTTCAAAAAAGTGCAACAAAATTTCACCTAAATTTCAAACTTTTTGCTCGGAAGTGTTAGATTTTTTTTGAGTACACAGTTTTTTAGCTCCTGCAATTTTAGTCTGATAATGTGCCAATTTCAAGTGGCTACGAATTACCGTTAATTTTTTAGATTTTTTTTTGTCGCATTGGGTTCCATATAATGATTAAACTCAATTTATTTGTATATGGAAGAAAACCGCAACACC
>NW_023458556.1:106129190-106171318 GCF_013731165.1 Rhagoletis pomonella | reverse complement strand
AATGATTAAACTCAATTTATTTGTATATGGAAGAAAACCGCAACACCTTTGGCGAAAAAAATTCTAAAAAATCAACGGTAACCTTTAGCCACTTGAAACTTGCACATTATTGGACTAAAACTGTGTATTCAGAAAAATTCTAACACTTCCGAGAAAAAAGTTTGAAATTTATATGAAAATTTGTTGCACTTTTTTGTAGTATTCTACAAACTGTTAAACTTGGCTTTATATGGGTTTTTTTAGAGAAAGACCTATATTTTAATTGAAAATTCTTAAAAATAAATAAATAAACATAAGTGGCACACAATATCACTTTGAGATGGCGTGCTATAGATATGACCGATACTGTACATGGTCAGTATCAATAGCATCGATGGCAGTTAAATCTTAGGTGAATTTCAATAATAAATATCAATAGCAATATCGATAAATGTCAATAGCAATATCGAAAAATATCGACACCAAAATCGATAAAAACATCGATAAAAAAATCGATAGCAAAATTGATAACAATATCGAAAAAAATTTCGTTAACAAAATCGATAAATACCGATAACAAAATCGATAAATACCGATAACAAAATCGATAACTATCAATAACAAAATCGATAAATATCGATAGCATAATCGATAAATATCGATAAATGAATTGATAAAAAATCGATAAGTATCGATAACAAAATCGATAAATATCGATAACAAAATCGATAAAAAATATCGCTAACAAAATAGTTAAAAATATCGACAACAAATCAATAAAAATAGCGATTATTATATCGATAAGTTCCGAAAATATCGATGGCAAAAATTGATAACAATATCGATAGAAATTTCGATAACAAAATCGATAAAAATATCGATAACAAAGCCGATAAAAATATCGATTATTTTATTGATAAGTTTCGAGAATCCCTAAAATCTCTAAAATCCCAAAATAGTTCCCAGATTGAGTCTCTGTGTCTCTCTCTATATCCTTTCCTCTTTAATAACCTTTATTTTAATCTTTCTTCCCCTATCTTCATCTTTACTTTTATATTTATCATTTTCTTCGTCTACATAATCCCCTTCCACCTTTGCCCGTATATAAGTAAAGTGTTTAAATTTACCTTGGTCTTCATTTTTGCCTTTATATGCATCTTTTTTTTTGTTTTCATTTTTACCTTTGCCATTATCCTTTTCTTTATCTATGTACGTATGTACGTACTCACCTTTACTTTCATTGTTGTATTGGTCTTTTTCTAAGTGTTATTCTTTAACCTTTTATTAGCAAATTTTTGTTAAATTAATACCATGTGCATACACACAAGAAGCACGTGTTTCAGCCCCAACCATTTCCGTTGCACCATTTCCGTGTGCAATTTCCGTTGAATTTTCCAATTTACTCCCAACCAACCAACCGCCGCTAAAGAAGTTTCACTTCAAAAAGCATTTGCGAAAAATGGACTCGATAAAAGACCTATTTATGAACCGATTTTGTTAATGCAAATTCGAAACGTTTATTACTTTCATGATGATTTTTTTTTCATTCGAAATATATACATATGTACATGTATATATGTATGTGGACTAAACTCAAAAACCAGTCAAATTGTCAGAGGTTATATCTTGCATATGTGGTCCTATTATAGCCTACTAGACAACACGCTGGTGGCGCTGGAGTAGAGTTACTTATAAAAGTCGTATTTATTAACCGATTTCGTTCAAATTCGCAAAGTGAGCTACCTGTATGATGAAGAATTCGTTTCCTAAAAATGAGCCCTGTATATTTTATAAAATCTAATTGAAATTCATAATGCGCATTCATTTCATGACATGCAGCGTACAACAAATGTACAACAAATTCGTCTTATTAAACGTTTTATTGCATACAAAAATAGGCGTAGCCAGGTAGGGGCAGGGGGGTGCTCGAGCCCCCCCTAACTTTCAAATTTTCCTTATATATATATAAAATAGTACCCTGAAATGCCAGCATAATAGGGTCGAGCTCCCCCCCTACATTTCATTCTGGCTACGCCGATGCATACAAAGGTACATATGTAGATATGTACGTAAGGTATATTGAAATGTCATTTCGACAGAGCACATTTAAAATTCATTGTAAACTGGTTTGAGATCGTTAATATAAAAATCATTTTATACATATACTTGTAACCAGCTGATTAAGTCAACAACATTTCGATCGATTTTGGCTGTTTCTCTTTTGTTTATTATTTTTCCATAAAAGCCAAGCTCATTATATAACAAACAAAATATAAATCCACATTTCAAACTTTGTGCAAAAGTTATAAAAAATCTGTAAAGTTTCAGCTAGATTTTCAACTTTTTATTCAGATTTTTTAGAATTTTTTTGAGTATGCAGTTTGATAGCGCATTAAATTTCAGGGCAATAATGTGAAAGTTTGAATGGGCTAAATAATCGCGTTGATTTTTAATAATTTGTTTTTCTTGTAGGCATTTGGTTAGGGGGTCGGTTGTCGAAAATGCTAAATTACGTTCTGCTAAGAAGGAGCATAGCAATTTAAGCCTTTTTTGCGTTCGTTACATTTTCAATGAAGTCTTAAAAAAGTCGCCTAGTTTTTTCTGACTTTTTATGCCGCTACAGCTTTTTTGATGCTTTTGCGAGCGTGCGTGTTGCAATAGATCAGCTTTTCCTGATTTGGCTTTTAATGTGCCTATTGCAAGCATTACAATAAGCCTCGTAACCTCAAGTGTTTACACAACCAGCCTTTGAACACGGGATCCTTAGTCCAAGATAAAAAAAAAGTGCGCGTACGCTTGGTTTGCATCATATTTAAGTCATCTGTGGCCAAAGAATAAATATCTATTGAAGCAGCTGCTGCAAAACACAAAGCTTGTAAGGATTTTTTAGAAAGTAATTCAAAATCAGTTCTACTTACACTGGGAAGTTAAAAAACGTAATTTTTTACACAAAAAACGTCCAAACGTCAACGGGATACAAAAAACGTCCAAATGACGTTAAAAACGTCAACCTGGCAACGCTGGCCGTTAGTACAGCAGTAAGACGTAAGTAAGTAAGGGAAGGGGGGTTTAGTTTCCTTATCAGAACTTTTATTGGCTTACATGGTTTACGGACCAATATTGAAGTTGCAAGATCATAGAAGAATATTACGCACCTTTGGCTTCGTTTCAATTTAAACTAAAAATGTGTACTTTACAGAACGCCTTTGCTTTTAACGCTATTTTTCTATTGGCCAACGCAAAAAATCTTATTAGGCGCCGCGAAGCAAGCGGGCAACGGCTAGTACATACATATATGAAAGACGACGAGATACGAGAGGCGACGCCTCTAGCCATTGTGTATCACAAATTTAAGTTATCGATGCCCGTGTGGATACTCCCTGCAGCGAAATCCCAAACTAGTCAGGAAAAATACTAGTTTACAACTAGAATTGCCTGACAGAAACCGAACTAGTTCGAAAATGACCAAACTTGTACCAAGTACAAAACTATTTATTCATGCCCTGTTTTATTTGACTTCGACAGTTTAATACGATAAAGTACACAAAATATTATAACCTTTATTTGGGTATATTGTAAACCATTAAATTGAGTACGTATTTGATTATACCAGGCCTGTTAAATAATGATTAATATTCATAATGACTATTAATTAAAGCATGTTTTTTTGATAACCGTTTAGTTGATTAAATACCGATTAATTGTTACTCTTATAAATTTTTAAAAAGAATAAACTGAAATGTGCAAAGTTAATGAATTTAATTTATTTTAATACTATATAAAATATTTTAATTTATTTTAATTTATTTTATTACTGAAGTATTAACTGATGTATTAATTTTATTTTTAACTAACTTTTTTCCTTTGCAGATTCAATATTATTAAAAAAGATAAATATATAGTATTTATTGTTCCTGAAACCTTTTACTTTTTATAAGAAATGTATTTAAATTTATGTTCGAAAGTTGGAAATATTTATGTATTTAGTTTTGCTTTTAATTAATGGTCAAAAAAATTTACACCAATTATTGGAACATCTGAGGCTGCAAAATAGCAATGTGTGATATATTAAAGTGTACTTAATCAAAAGTTTTTTATAGTATATTCATGAATTCATTTTATTTTTTGACTCCCAAAGTAGTGGTTTTGGTCGATAATTGGACTAGTATTTTTCTGTCTATTTTCAACTAGTTTGATACTGGAATATTTCTGACCGAAATCTGACAATTGCCATCTCGTAGGACATCCCCATGTTAAAAATACCAGTTGGTTGCATGGAAAAAAGATAGTTGGCTGACTAGTTGGGCATGTGGTTCATATTAGTTGTGAAGTAGTTTACAACTAGTACATTTGACTACAGGGCTGTTTTGTGCTCAGTACAAATTCGGATACCTTTTTAAACAAAAATATATTACATGTAAATATGTATTTCCGTAAATTTTTCTTCACTAAATTAGCGACAGAGAAAAAATATTAATGCAATGGCGATTGTTAAAGTTTGACGATAAGATTGAGGTTTTAGACGATATTGAAGGTTTATGGGGGGAATTAGTAAAATAAATAATGTATTAAACAAAACTCTATATAATGGATTACTTTCATTTATCTTTAATTGGTTACGCTTGACACTTAGCTCCGCTGCTGCTGAGCGCATATTTTCTGATCTCAAGAACAAATATAGGGCCATTATTTTGCAACCGAGCTACAAAAGAACACTCGCTCAAATGACGAAATACACGCAAAGCAACAACACAAACTCGGCTATTTATCCGAGTTCAGCCAGGTCGGTTAAAACATACGCGACCTAAAGAGTAGTGTTGTTGAGTGAAAAAACTGCTCTATTGTGAATTGTTAATGGGAAAGTGGAGGGAAATTTTTGTTTTCGTAAATACATGATTTATATTTTAAATAAGTATATATATTACGCAAATACCTCGCATAATTACTAATTTCTATTGTTTTTTGTGTCTAAATCCCTTTGAATTAATCACATGTTTCTTGCCAGCTACCAGCAGGGTTGCTTAAGTAGCTAAAAGGAAATTTTACCCGAGTTGAGCGTTCTTTTGCGCTCGCTTACAAAAAAATGCAGCTTATGTAAATCAAATCGATTTCCTCTAGAAATGGTAGAACAAATTTAGGGAGTTCGCAAGGTGTTGTATACTGTCGTTTTGTTGCATGTCGTAAACTGTAAAAGCTTAAATAAATGTTTAGAGAACTTGAAACCACAACCAACTTTTTTTGAACACTGTGAAAATTCATATTATGACTTTTATATTACCTTGCGAATAGGGATGCAAGCGATGCATCGATGCTTTCAAAACAAACGACGGAAGCTATTGCAATCATCACTTAGGACATAAATTGGCTTTGGGGACTAGATTAGATTTAGATTAGATTTTTTTCTGAACTCTATTTCAAAATTTTTATATTCAAATAAATAAGAATTATTTACAGTACAACATAATTATAGCTAGGGTCTTGCGCATTTTTTTCTACAAGAAATGTGGTAAAAAGCGCAAAAAGCCGTCTGCAAAAATATCATTAAAAACCAACGCAATACTTTAGCCACTTAAAACTTGCACTTGTTTACTTTACCCACTTTTCCTAAAGATTCAGATTAAAAAAGCTCAGAACTAAGATGAAAATGTGTTGAATTTTTGTAAATTCTGTATAAAGTTTGAAAGTTTGACTTAAGTGGTTTTGATTAAAGCTTGAACCATATTCTTATAAACAAATAAACATATTTATTTGAAAAACATTGTAAATATTTAACAAAAAACACCATGCACCCATTTTTGATCGACAATGTATATTAAAATGAGCATTTTTCAATTGGAAAAATGTGTTTTCTTTTTTAAATTAATTAATAATTTTATTAATACCGCTGGGATAGGTAAATTTTGATTTTTAGGCACGTCGTGGTTACATAGTGGCTATATATATATTTACTTAAATTTGTAGCGAATATGTGAGTCCAGTTCTTTCGAGTTTAAAAAATATTTCTGGCTACATTTTATTTCGTGTAGTTGATGAGAAATTAAAAAATCGGGAAAAAATCGATGTATCGTTTTTATAACCGAGTTTTTTTAACTTCGATGTTTGTTGTGGGAACCAGTGAATGAACTTAAAAAAAATTATATCTGGTAAAATCTGGCAAAAAATGTGGTAGATTTCAAAAAAATGTGGTAGATCTCAGGTTTTGGATCAAAATTTTTACAAAAGTTAAAAAAATTCTGCAAGATTTCACTCAAATTGCAAACATTTTAATTAGAATTAAAAAAAAAAATTTAATTTTAGTATCATAAAGTGCAAGATTGAAGATGCTAAAAATTGCGTTGAGCTTTGGCAATTTTTTTCCTTGACAGTTCCTTCCATATCAAGATATTTTTCGAACATATTTTGAGAGACTTTTGCAACCTTGCGGAGTGCTGCCAGCTTTTCTTATTATCAAATCACGATTTAGCGAACAAATGTGGCACGTTACAGAAACCGCTACTTGGGATTTGACGATTTTAACATTTCTCGAGTAAAAGTAAACAACGCCTCAGAAGCTTTAGATGCACTGAAATTGTCAATACTTTAACCAAAATCGCAATTTTTTTACATTTTCGTTATTAATTCTTTTTATAAATCATATATTTTGCAATTTAACACAATAAAACCAATTTTCCTGTCGAAAAATTTATTATTGAGAAGATTTACTATTTTACAGTTTATTTTATCCTCCTATTCGGCTTTGTTTACTTTTACTTGAAAAATTTCATCGCCACCGGGAAAGCGGAATCTTGTATTATATCATTCTTGTTACAATATAGTGTTTAGTGTTTGACGATGTTTGCTCTTAAAATTAAGAAAAGTATGTCGAGCAAAAATAAAACTACTCAAAAAGGCGAATATGTGGTAGATTTCAGACCTGGTGGTAGTTTTTCAGTGCACAGCTGTATTTTAGACACGGCTAAACTAAGATTCGCCAATCAAATGGCAGCCAGCTGTTAAATTTAAACGCAGTTTTCGTAATTTAGGTTTAAACTTTCACTAAATTATATGTAGGTATGTACTTTCGTTTATATTGAAGAAAGTGTAGTAAAATAAGCAATGGTAGTGAAAATGTGGTTGTTGTTTGATTGTGAATTGAACTGTATTAATAAAAACAACTTGCGGGTAGTTGCCCCAAACATGTAAACGTAAAATCATGTTGAGCCTTTTCTGGTGACTAGGACTGTTTACTGATAGCTCACAGACAAAAACGAGACGCTCCCCTGGAGCGGAAAGTACTAGTACAGAACTAGTGAATTCACCAGTTTTCGGGAGTCGAATACCGGTACCTCGCAAATCTACCACCCATGCATTCTACTGTCGCATTTAACATGGAGTTGTCCTAGGATTGACTCCCGCTGTGTAACTTTGTCCTAGTACTTGTAGTATTAACATGTAACCTGTAAGCGAACCACGTTTTTTTTCGTTGTGCACTTCACAGATACTTTTTATAATTAAAAAAAAAGCGAAAATAAAATGAGATTTGAACCTGTACACTCTTGGCCGCAATTAATTGTAGCATCTTTGCGCACTCAGCTACAGGTACAACCTTACTAGCCCGAACACAATGAAAACGACGAGCTACAAACCACAGCTGTCAAATTATTTTAACACGTACTCTTATGTAGATAATTATTTTGGCGACGACCGGGCTACGCGACGGCTGTGGCCAGATTAGATCTATTTCTATTTTTCTGGCGACAGATAAGGTTCTTCCTCTTCTTTTATGTCAAACTCATACAAATTCATGATGTCGCTGCCGCGTTCAAAGAAATCATGTCGCCATCGACAAAGCGCTTAGATAATAAAGATGACAAATTGGAAGCTGTGGTCGGTAGCTCGTCGTTTTCAATGTGTTCAGAACTTACAGAGTGGAGTTTTTTGGAAATTTTTTATTGGCCTGAACTTATTCTCTATAAAAATTTCTAGATAGCACCATCCAGTGATCAGTCGTACAAACTTTTCACAAGCTACAGAGTGGCGTTGTTTGAAATTTTATTATTGAGCAGAACTGATTCTTGCTGATAATTGTAACAAAATTGGCATTTAAACTCGCCATATCTCAGTCGTTTGTGTATCGATCGATTTGGAATTTTCACACAATAAACTACACACTATTCCAAAGAATTTAAATTGAATCCCACTTCTTAATACTCAGTATAAATAAAACTAACTTTTTTATGAGAATTAAGAGGGCGTTTGTTTCCAAATGCAAAAGTTGTGTTATAAAGTTTGGAAACAATTTCTTGTTTTAAAACAGTATAGTAGACGACTATCTAAGGAAGTTTTTGCGAAAGTTTCAGATTTAAACATCAAACAGCAAAGCTATAACAATATTATTATGACCTGCACGGTTAGCAGATTAGCGCGCTCTAAAAGGCTTTATAACTCGGATAAGTAAAAAAAGTCCCTTTTTTATTAACGACTTCTATGTAAAAAGACTTGATCTTTCGATTGAGATAACTAAAAACAATATTAAAAATGACCATAATTGAGAAAAATTACAAATAAAATTTTCGTTCAGAATTTTCACCATGAAAATGGGAAAATTTTGGAAAACGCATAGTACCATCGTATAGCCCGTACACAAATCTATAGAAATCATAGTTTTCGAATTATTTTCTGTGTGCTTCCCAGCTAGTCGAAAAGTAGCTTGTTTTGCACCGCTCAGCGCGCTTGGGACATTTGACGTGAGGTGCCCCATACACTCAGAAAAAGGTTTAGTTATAATTACCATGATTTGGCTATAGTGACCAAGTGGCATGGTTGGATATGGCGAAATAAATATCTAGTTCACGAAAGTCTGCAATTTACTTGAGACTTTTAGTTGGGACAAATGTATATTTGTTAATAATTACAAAACGACTACCTTGATTGGATAATATTGTTAGTTGAATAAAATCATTGTTGTTTATACAAGTTTTCAATTAATTTTGTGAACTTGCTGTAGACGTGAATCAGCTAACCGTTTATTATTGGAAAAAAAGTTTCAGTTTGACACAAATAAAAAATTACTCGATCGTTGTTGTGTTTACTTTCTTCTTTTATTTGCATATATTAAGCATAAAAAATACATACATATTTATATAAATAGTTACTAGTGTAAATAATACATATGTATATGGTGGTAAGAATTTCCTGAAAAGAAACGATGAAATAGGAATAGTCGTGCGAAAACCCAGGTCAATATCTGCTGGAAGTGCTGGTTTAAGTATACTGCTTTGCTTTTTCCTTGGCTAAATAGATACTTTCAAATTATAATTCACATGAATTATATATCCACTGAGAAACCCCGGTTGGCATCAAAGTTTACATTTTTAAATAACTATGCGCACACCGAAACAACTCGCGGCGATGGCAAAACTGAAACCTCAGTATATCCAGTAAAAAAAAACTGTGGTGAAGTCCTTTATGGGGATAAAGTTTCCAGAGTTGAAATTTTAGGTAGCACACAATTTCTTACACGCATGGTTGCTTTTCAGCACCAATGAAAGAAACTTAAGGAACATTAAAAAAAAATATGCATATAGTGCATTAATTTTTGAAAGAAATACCATATAATGTATGTACTCTGATTAATAATATTAAAAAGTGTATTATAACCACCCTTTTATGTTATATTTGATACAAATTAATTTTGCTACTCGGAACGCTCTGCGCATTGCCACTGAATGAGCCAATTTACACGACGACTTTTCACCCTGCGTTTTTGGCACGTTCCCTTTTAAAGAAGTCTTCGAAAATCCTCGTGCATTTACACGATGACTTTTTCTTTGCGGCGTTTCTTGCTTATTTTTGACATTTAAGCGTAAAATTTTCTTTGGTCAACTCTTTCGTCCTCATTTTTAAGGCGAACTCAAAGCAAAAATACGAAAAAGTGAGCTCGATAAAAGCGAATCGTCAAAAAAACCCCTCGATTTCGCTCACCGTGCGCTCTTGCCTACCCCGCAGACTTCGCTACACTTCTTGCCAACAAGCTCGACACGCATGACTTTCCACCCAGGGTGGAAAGTCATCGTGTAAATTGGCTGAATATTAGGTTTACTTAAAATTACATACAAGTTAAGATGACTGCCACCACGGCCGGTAAGAAGCCCGAAGCAAAGGGCAAACAACCTTCCAGGAAGCTGCCTGCTGTCCCCGAGTCGTAGCTGAAGTTCAGAAAGAAGCAGCTCAGCAAACGTGCTACCCTGATCAAGCGTAAACTAAAGCGTTTGGCTGTGATTGCACTCCGCAAACGTGAAAGCTTGGTGCATGCTGAGAAATACCAAGCAAAATATCTCCGTGATGGACGCCGTGAGAATAAGTTGCGCCGCACAGTGCCTAATTTGGGCGATTTAGGGGAAGGAAAATCGAAGTTGGTAAAAAAAAGTTCAGATACGATATGTTTGCGTATGGATGTCTGATATAATAGAAAATCGGTCCCCAATTGTTAGAAGATCACCTGGAAGAATTCTGAGCTTTTGCAAACATGCCTGTTTTGACGAACGAAAATCGCCAGTTTTCCGGCCTTTATCAATCAGTGGTCGTATCCGTCTCATTTCATAACGAGACTGCAGTCTTGGGTATACTTTGCATTTTACACATTGTAAACTTAATTAAAAACATTATTTTGAAATTTTAAACGTCAATCTTACATATCAATTGCGCTCCTTTAGATTAAACAAAAAAATGGGATTTCGCTTTTTTCATATAAGCATATAAATTGTTTGACAGCGTGTGACATTTGGATCTCTTCAGGAACCTTTAACTGGACATCTGTATATCAAGGGCCAATAGTAAGAATTTGCACAAAATTGCACAATTCAAAAAAAAGTCGATGTACCGGCCTATTCTGCTTGTAGCCGAACATTTTGTAACAAGCTAATTTTGTTACCAACAGTTGTCACCACTTCTTGCAACCGCAATTCTATTTACCTTGGTAACGTTTTAATTTATTCAGCAATTCAGCTATGGAGTTTTGTGTAAATTCTGGTATTGCATATTTCACGGGGCAATATTTTGTTACCTGCTCATGAGATGGTAACAAAATTTACCAGTTACAAGAGTGTGGAGAATACGAAAAGGGTTTAAAAATTTACAGTAATTTTACTAACCGGTAACAAAATTTTTGTTGCCAACGCAGAATAGGCCTGTTAAAGTCAACCTTTGGTTAAAAAAAATCGGGTTTTTGGTATTTTTGGTGACAAAAATTTAGTCATTGGGATTTTTCTTATTTTGAGTCATGGCAGCTACAAATCTCATAAAAAGATTGAAGGCGAAATAACGACAGCAATAAATGTAAAAAATAAAACTACCAAAATCTATGTTTTATTTAATAACCGGCCTGGAGCTCAAAATTAACGAATAAAATAAAAAGAGAACTTTTTGAAATATGGGTGAATGGCGGGTTCGTGGTGGGAGCGAAGAATGCGGCTGTCATCAAATACGTGCAGGCTTGGTGTGACGATCGAAAACCGCAGATTACTGATGCCGAAATTAGGCAAGTAAAACAACGGTGCCAATATTTCTGCAAGGGGCTTAAAGAGTGTTGGCTAATCTCTTAAAAACAATAAAATGTATCACGCCAACTGTCATATGAAGTTTTATTCGAGACCCTTTATTCCCGCTGTGGCTGAGTGGTTAGGTCTCTTCATTTGTTTTATAACAGCAGGACGCCCACCACAAATTGGAGGAGAAGCTTAGCTTATTCGTTCTATGGTATCGAGCGAAACGGTCGATCGACCTTAAGGTGAAGAAACACAAATAATAATTTAGGTTTTCTTTTTTTTTGTTTTGATTTTTGTATACTTAGTTCTTGTACAACACTTTAGTTAATGCAAAAGGTGAAAACTCAGCCAAAATGGTGCGAAGATATTAGAAATCAAATTATATAATTATATTTATATTTTTTGTGAATATATTGCTTACTATGTATCTAATACATATCGCAAATCTTAACAAAATCAGTCTATAAATACGGGCTTTCAAAAAATTTCGACCCCGGCGCCACCTAACGAGTAAATTTTTTGCAAAAATATTCCTGCACATGCAACGAATATACGTGGAAAAAATAACCCAGATTCGACCATACCTAACCAGTGTTGCCGTTTTAACCCTTTGGTGGCTAGATTTAGCTACCACATACTTTTTTTGGCTACATAAATTTAAAATTGCCTCTAGCCCTTTTTTTAGCCCTTTGGAGAATTTATTCATACTTGGCATTAAAAAGTTGTATAGTATGCTTAATTTGATCTAATATTTTTTTTTTCATTTATGTAAGAGATGAATTTTTAAACTAAGAAAGACTGACATGTATACATATACGTATTGTATGTTTCTTAAGATTTTATACATACATACTGTAAAAGTGTTAGGGCTGTTAACTTATCTATTAACGATTTAACTATAGTTTAAAATAGATAAGTTTACGGCCCTTAATATGCTTAATTTGTTAAATGGCCCATCAAGTCGATTGACCGTGTATGTTCTTGTGGTGTGATTGTTCAAGCTGCTGGCGCGACTTCAAAAACTATTTGAAAATTGTATGATTTTACCAGCATGCTGGTGTCGTGAGTGGTGAAATTAGCTCAATTTTCTAAGTCAAAAGTATTTTGGCGGAAATTTCTTGCACTATATGGGTCAAAGCCGTGTTTGTGGAAGATTAAGTTCACGATATTGCAGTTGTGAATTAAAAAAAAAAAATAATAATTAACAAAATGTTATAAAAATTATGAAATTTCGGCTCCAATTATTTCGATCTTTCCTCGACCTCATTTGTAAAGAAATAAATGTTGTACCAGCATGCTGGTAAGTTATATGATTCGAGCCTGATTGTACAATCACTTGATGGAGCCAGCAAGTTGGTGTCGTATACTTCCCCTTTTATACAAAAAGGTTTTTGGTTAGATAAAGTATGAGCATTTTTTCTAGAGTTCAGTGATTTTCTATACCATTACTTACTGAAAATGTTTGCGCGTATACTTATATAAGTATATGTAAGTAAAAAAAATTTTGCTACCATTTTTAGCCACAACGACTTTTTTAGCTCTTTTTTAGCCCTTTTTTTAACGTAATTTGGCTACCGCTAAAAATTATTCGCGGCAACAATGTACCTAACGGAGATATATCACTTTTAATTTTTGACTATAAAGACCCTCCCCTGAAAATGCCCATATAAAATATTAGACTTATGGAATCACCCACATCCTTTGAAAGCGTAATTATACAGTCTATTAGAAGTACATAACTAAAAAAAATATATTCTAGAGTCAAAATTGTGGGAGCTATGATTTTCCTTCCCCTAAATCGCCAAAATTACGCACTGTGCGCCGTCTGGCAAAGAAACGCGGCCCATTCTACGTGCCTGCAGAAGACAAATTGACTTTTGTGATCTGTATCCGCGGTATCAACAAAGTTGCACCAAAAGTGCGTAAAGTTTTACTGTTGTTCCGTTTTCGCCACATTAACCACGGTTTGTTCATCAAATTGAACCATTAATATGTTACGCATTGCCGAACCCTATATCACATGAGGTTATCCAAATCTTAAATCAGTTCGTGAATTGATCTACAAACGTGGAATTGTCAAGCACAACCATCAACGTGTCTCAATCTCTGACAACTTTGTGATCGAACGCAAATTGCGCAAAGCACACGATATTCAGTGCGTTGATTATTTGGCGCACGAAATATTCACTGTTGGATCCCACTTCAAGAAAGCCTCCAACTTCCTCTGGCCATTCAAGCTCAACACCAACCGGCGGCTGGCGCAAGAGGGCTAATCACTACGTTGAGGTTGGTGATTTCGGTAACCGTGAAGATAAGATCAACAAACTGCCGCACAAAGTTTAAAGAAATTTTTTTGGTGTACAAGGTGGAGTATTTTTTTTTTTTTAACTTTTTGAAGGTTTATCCGCAAATATGCCAAACGGAAGGCAACTTATATTCGCGATTCCTTGAATAGTGTCGAAATTCCATTGCCGTATCTAAAGGCCATTTCAAAAGGCTCCAATCCACAAATTTAATTATTTTTTTTGGGTTTTCAGCTCATTAATGATGCAACCAGGGTTGCATTTACCGTCTATGAAAATATTTCCAAAATTAGCTACGAGCAACTAAAAGTTGGTTCAGCTTAAGCGAAATAGTTTTTTGTTAAATATTTATTCCTGGTACTTATTAAAAAGAATCAGATCAATATTAATGTATGAAATGAAGTAAATAAAAATCTACGAACACATTTCTTGAATATTTTGTCATAGAGCCGTTATTAAATACAGACATAACGGCGTCGGGCGTTGGTCTTGACGTATATAGAATTAATGCGTTAGAGAGATAAATATACAAGCTAAACTTTTTTTGTTAATTAGCGATGCATTTTACTAATCAGCCTAATCGTGAGTTTCGCCAGAATTTTTTTCACCCACCCGTAGTGAATACACGGAAACGAAAAGTGAAAAGGTGACTCGGTTCGAGAAAATTAAACTCATGATAAGGCTGAATATGTCGGAAACTAAAGCAGATATTTAAAAACAGATGACGCTATTTGAAAGATCTTGATTAGTTTAGTACGACAGCATTACTAACGTAATTTGTACCAAATTACCGAAAACATTTTAGTCAATTACTCGGAAACTAAAGAAGATATCCAAAAAACTGTTAACCTGCACATTGGCGATACCTGCCTTAAAAATTGTGCGACTAGTATCATCAATATCAATCAATATTATCAATATTATCAATGAAAGTATTAGGTTTACCTGCACTGGCCCTACAATTACCTAACTTTACAACCTTTTATTTATTTTGCTCATCTCGCAGAACAACGAAAATGGCTATCAATTTATGTAGTTATATAGATAATTAGATAACACTCGGTAAAAATTTCGCTTGCAGTAATTTCTACATGGTAAGTGCTCCGCCAATATTTGGTTTCATAGGGATTCGGATACCTTCCTCATTGAAGTAGTAAAGAAAATTCGCTTAAGTGCCTTTTTCGGTTACGTGCACAAGTTTTTCGTGCAAGGAAGGATGTGCAGCTAAGCAAAATATACTGTATTTGAAAGTTACTGGCATAATCTCGAGCCTGTATGTAAATTTTCGTAAAAAGTTAAGAAGTATATTCATATGCTGAAAAGATATTTTCGCAGATTCACAATTTATTTAAAGTATATCATCAGCCCTGTTTCCAATTCCATGTGAATAAATCGCTCCCATAACTTCGACACAGTAAAATAACAAGTAATTTTTAGCAAAAAAAAACCGACATCAACTCCCATATAAAAAAAAATATATATATATATATCTCATGATCCGCTGATCGGATCTTAACCAGATTTGTATGGGACCACCTCTGAGACACTACCTTTCCGATGCAAATCGAAATCGGTTGACGTGGTCAAAAGTTATGCGGTAACATACATACAACAAAAAAAAAAAAAAAAAATATTCCGACGAACTGATAACCTCCTCCTTTTTTGGAAGTCGGTTAATAAATATTCTAAATACATTTATATTTCGGTTAAACCTGAGATGTTCAAGCGCTCTGAAATATTTTACTATCCATTTCTCTAGTGCTAAAATAATTTTCACCACCTTGAATTGCTGCACAACACCCTTATTGCCGAAAAAGCGTTGCTTTCAACACTAGTCCTTTATGGGGACCAAATTTGGTGAAAAAACAGCTAAGTTTGTTTACTGGATATACTGCACACACTTTTCTTTCTCTACCTAGCGCAGTGATCGACATGCCATAGCTTACTGAGCGCTCTGTGAACACACGCGTGTTTCACCCATATTCGAACAGCGGTAGCGGAGCAATGATTTCCACGCACACATACCTTGTTTATACCAACACATAAAGCGCTTTGACCCAGTTCGCTGTGATTCAAAACGGAAGCATAAACAAACTTTCAATACGTTCAGAAATTCAAAAGTGTATTGACTCGAACTTGTTTTCAAATCGCTTTTTAACCGACTTCCAAAAAAGGAGGAGGTTATCAGTTCGTCGGAATCTTTTTTTTTTATGTATGTTACCGCATAACTTTGGACCACGTCTTTTTGCATCGGAAAGGTAGTGTCTCAGACTAATGTGGCTAAGATCCGATCAGTGGATCATGAGATATATATATGTGACCTGGTCTACGAAAAGGGAGCTTACGTGCGAAAACTAGTTTTCTGTGAAAAAGCTGTGAAAAGTAAGCAACTCGTTTCGTCAGTTTCTCATTATCTCGTTAATTGTTCTCCGCGCCGGACGTCCAGTAAGTGTTGTTGTTGGTCCAGTAAGTGTTGTTGTTGGTCGGAATATTATTATAGTTCATCGTGTAAGTTGCTAGTGTGGAACATTTAAAAAAGTAACACTGAAGAAGTGACGTTTACTGTTTCTGTTGATTATCGTCTTCGCATTTCGCATGAAATGAAACGTGAGTGTTGATGAGGAGTTCAGTGCCGTATACGGATAATATTTCCATGAAAAGGATGATGAAAACGATGATGAAAACTATGAAGAGAGCGATGATGATGAAGAGGAAGTATGTGTATCTCAGACAGAAGATGATACCGAACAAACTTTTGTTAAGATGGGCCTGTATGTTGTTGATGTAAAGGAGGAGGAGCTGGTAACAAAATTTCTGTCAAAAGATTGTTGTAATAATGAATGCCATACACTGATACCACGGGAAATGATCGAGAGTACGCGGAACAATTGTTTAGAGATGTCGAAAAATGAACTTGATTTAGTGATACTAAGTCACATCGAAGCTGGAATTATGAGTAACGAAAAGCTAGAAAGTGTATACGCAAAGCTTGCTGGGCGGAAGAAATATGGACAGAGACAGGATACAGAAGTTATGAGGCATAGAATTCAATTTACCTTCTACAGAGTACCTGTTTGTCGTTCGTTTTTCCTTTTTGTACATGCCTGTACGACGAAGCGTTACGAAAATTTAGTACGTCATTTTCACGCACAGGGTGTAACAGTGCGCCAACACGGACTGGCAAATAAACCGAGTACACATCCAAAGTCATTTAAACCGGCTGACATCGAAAAAGCTGTTAAATTCATCGAGTCTATAGCCGATTTAATGGCTCTTCCACTGCCCGGACGACTCCCAAAATTTAAGGATTTTCGGATAATGAAACTGCTATCCAGCGAGACGAAGTCCTCAATTTATCGAAAATACATTTCTTCACTCAGTGATGACGAATTGAAGATGAGTAATTGCAGTTTTCGACGGATATGGTCTAAATACATACCCCATGTTACAGTTATGAAACCTGCGGATGATCTCTGCGATGTCTGCCGTGGTAAGTAGCTCATTATTTTCTCATTTTATAGTTGTATCAAACGTTGAGATTAAATTCAGTATTTTTTCTTTTAATAGGAAACACAATATCGATTGCGCAAGCCAAAGGTGTTACTGACATTGAACGCGCACAGAAGCTTAATCAATTTCTTGATCACCTCCACCGAGCCCGAAATCAACGAGTCATTTGATTTTGCCCAAACCGTTCACTACCCTGTCAGTCCACAACAACCTGGTACAGCATACTTCAAAGCAACCAAGAAGTGCGGAGTCTTCGGAATTACAGACGAAAAACAAAAAGTTCAGGTTAGAATTTCAAACTGAATCATAGGAACTCAAATTGCTCGCCTTTACAGGATCTTACTTAAATTTTTTTTTTTACAGTACAATTACATGAAAGACGAAAAAGATGACGTTGGTAAAGGACCTAACTGTGTTGTGAGCATCCTGCATTATCACCTGCAAACCTACTATAAAGACATTGAAACACTCGTTCTTTTCTGTGACAATTGTGTTGGGCAGAATAAGAATAACACTGTACTATCATATCTGCAATGGTGTTTGGCTCGGGGTCTTAACAAAACTATTTTATTCAATTTTCTACTTACCGGGCACACTAAGTTCGCGCCTGATCGTTACTTCGATATTTTCAAAAGTAAGTATGCCGTCAGTAACATCGACACGTGTGCAGATTTACTGCAGTGTGTCGAGGCATCATCACCTGGGGGTTATAATAAAGCTGTATCGGCTGAAAAAGTCGTCTGGTATGAATGGGACAGCTATTTTAAACAACTGTACAAGTCACTTGTTGGAATAACGCAATTCCATCATTTCATAATCTCTACAGATTGTGTAAAAACAAAGAAATTCGCAGACAGTGAAGAAGTGCAGTCCTTTAAGCTTCTGTTAAAACCTATCGATCCTGAAATGCCGAAAGTTATACAACCAGCCGGTTTATCTTTGGAACGTCAGTGGTACATCTATCACAATCTTCGCAGCTTAGTTTCGGATATATCTAAAGTAGATATTGTGGCTCCATTGCCGAAAGATTTGCCATCGAAGAAACGGAAGGCAAAAACTAGTGAAGATGTTCTCAAACCAGACGAGGACCCAGGTCCATCTTCCTCAGGATCAACACGTAAAAAGATCTCAAGGAAAACGACAACAAAGAAAAATACATAAACTACTCAGCATTATTATTTTTGGCCCATAATACGTTTTCTAGTGTATAATCATGTCTTTATAGCTTATAATTCAATGTATTTTGTTCATTACCAATAAATTATATTTTGTCGTATTTTTACTCTTCTTTCTCTACATTTTTAGTACACTTCTAATCAAGTTAGGATTTTCTGCTTTTCACCACGTGAAAAAGCATCTCATCTTCCATCCGAATCAACCAAAAAGTGAAAATTGATTTTTTGACACCTAAGAGGTGAAGTCGGTTTTTTTTTTGCTAAAAATTACTTGTTTATTTCTCACATCGGTTAGGAAACAGGTATAAACACATCACTCACGTGACGCGAAGTGAAAAAGGCCGGTTTTCTTTATACAGCCCGTTTTAAATTTGAATTATTATTATAACAAATTTGAATTATTGTTCGCTTCCATTTCGGTCCACCGCGCAAATTAATTATTTAAGAAATATTGAATAAAGGAATATGTGTTGAGTCAAATCAGCTTTTTGTTGGTGCGGTTCTTGCGTAGGTATAAACAAGGTAACAGTCTCATTCATTGAATCGTCCCAGTAGAAATCGGTTGTATGCATTCTTGAAGGATGCTTGCTATATGAGTGAATTAGTGTGAACAATTCATGCGTAGTCATGAATTTCCACGAATAAATTCAAATTCTAGCGAATTGCAAGCGAATGTACGTTGTCGTTGTTTTAAGTACATTTCTTGATAAATTTGAAGTGGAATTTTTGTAATATTTTCAGTCTTGTACAATAATTTTAGTGAACGGACGTGTTGTGCGATACTATTTTCAGCACAAACGGGCTTTTACAAGATATGCGTTTGCATATGTAAGTGCTACTTGTTTGTATGTCCCCGTATATTAAAATGTATCAGAAAAGTAGCATTTACATATGGGGATACATATCTTGTAAGAATGCTTTAATACTGTTCCATTAATGCATTTTTGTATGTTTGAAACATTAATACAGCCATATGCATACAGCAGTAGTACAAGTGTATGATTAAGGTACGCATACGCTCTGAGAAACCACGCGTGTTAAATGGAAATGAAGGTTCATTTATACTGGCATGTATACACAGCAGCAAGCTCATGCCACCAACAGCGATGTTGTATGCTTAAGATTTCTACTGGGGTTTTTATGCAATGGTCGGCATACTAGCGCATTCAAACGATTCAATAAGTGGGACTGTGTGCATTGCTTAGCTGGCGCTCTTCGTATGTAACACACACGTGGTCAGAGAGCGCTGATCATTATTTAGGGGTGGCTCACAAGCATGAATATGTTCCGCTCTCAAACCAAATCGTGGTTATCTGTATTAGCAGAGCTTAATGACATCCTTTTATGAACCATACGTTAAGTTGAATGGAATTTGTAGAAATATGCTTCAAAGAAATATTTATTAGTATTTACCAAACCCTTCAACTAAATTAACGGTTTGCTACAACCTAGATAAATATTAGAAGCTTTAATATATTTAGTTATAATTACCAACACATGGTAATAGTTCCCAATCCTTGGTAACAGTTCCCAAATATTGTTAAAATTCGGGAACTAAATATCTTTAGTTGTCGAAAGTAATCCTTTTTCTCAGCGTGTGCCACTGCACAATC
Organism: Rhagoletis pomonella; assembly: GCF_013731165.1. Lineage (NCBI taxonomy): Eukaryota > Metazoa > Arthropoda > Insecta > Diptera > Tephritidae > Rhagoletis > Rhagoletis pomonella. The sequence continues at coordinate 106,151,213 of NW_023458556.1, read as the reverse complement.
GAGGTGCGTCCAGGTTATGCATCAATATGACTGGCACCCCAAACTTTAATTGCAATTTGTGCGACGGCACCCCTGAAAAGTCTTAAGAGTTTAGAAACTCTATAGGGTATGTTGTTGCACCCTCATTTGTCATCACTGTATCAACAGACATGTACATATGTAGTCGCCTCACCAGGGCCCGAATCGCGGCAGCCGTGAGCATGCGAGCAATCGCGTCGAGTAAAATTACGTGACGTGTCGAGTAGCCGGATCGCCGCATTCGAAACGAAGCGAATAAAATGTTATGCAATAATATCCCTGGCGTTTCTCTGAATGACATTTACAAATAGCATGAAATGCGAAAACAAAACAAAACAATAAAAGTATTTGAATTGAAATCCAACGTAAGTATTCAAATGTACGAAATCTTCTTAAGGAAATGTATGAAATTTGGGTTTTGCAGGCGCTAAAATGAACCCCGTGGTATTTTTTTATACAAGCTCATCGGATTCAGACGAGGAGCATCACCAAGAGGCCATAAGGTGCAGGATTCGCGATAAAAGCAATCCTATGGCTTTATCTGACGCAGCGTAAGAAAATGAAGTTTTATAACATTTAAATTAATTTTTATAAATCACTTACAGATTCAGAAAGCGCTTTAGACTCTCTAAAGATGCATTTAGTTTCGTCCTGTCGGAAATAAAATTTCAAGGGCATTTATCAACCGCGGTGCCACCAATGCTTCAACTAGCGGCAACTTTGTCCCTTTTGGCGAGTGGAGGCTACCAGCACTTAGTTGGAAACGACTTTTTGATCGGGGTATGCCAAAGCACAGTTTCTAAAATTGTGCCCACAGTTCATTAAGTTTCGCCAGACCGCCTTTCTCAGTGCACGGAATCATTTGTTCAGAAATATAAAATTCCAGGAGGCAAGTTTACCGATTACATTATCATTAACAATTTCGTACTAATAACTACAACTATATTTACAGTTATCGGTTGTATTGATGGCACACATTTTGCTCTTCAAAAACCAACTGAAAATGAGCATATGTTTTATAATCGGAGAGGATACCACAGCCTCAATTCAATGATAGTAAGTTGCACATACATATGTATGTACACATTTATACATAATATGCATTTATACATGTGTATGTATAAATGAAAAACTTATGAATATGAATGTACATTTGCAGATTTGTGATCACGAGTATAGAATTTTGGCTATTGACTCGAAATATGGTGGAGCAGCACATGATTCATTTGTGTGGAAACATTCAGCGCAGAGGAGATTTTTAGAGGATGAATACAATCGGAAATCATTTGAAAAATGTCTGGCTTTTAGGTTATATATGCACTTATACAAATACTTAAATATAGTATTCTATATGTATGTATTTTCTCATTTAACAGGAGACTCAGGTTACCCTTTGGAGCCATGGTGTTTGACACCATTCAGAAACCCCGTAGATGGTTCGAGTCAAGCGCGGTTCAATGAAATTCAGTCGAAAGCACGTTGCATTGTTGAACGCACCATTGGTATTTTGAAGGGCCGATGGAAAATTCTCAGTAATGATAAAAGAAGTCGTTACACCCTTGAAAAGATGGCGCAATTTGACAATGTATGTGCAGCGTTGCATAACATTTGCATACATTTTAAAAGTCCGTCATACTGTAGCTGTTTTGTAATTGATAATGATGATATTGAAATAGATACAGGAAGTGAAACCCAATTAACCAAAATTGGGCATAAAATAAGAAATCGCATAATGTTGTCGTTGGATAATAATTAAATAAACACTCGATCGACAGTTTAATCCATTTCCTTTTAATAAAATATTTTTTCTTATTAAAATAGGAATAGGAATAGGAATAGGAAAGAATACGGGTGATTGGAATCCGTACAAACTTGCGCTAACTTCTTATAACAAAGAATTGCGGAAATCCAAAAGCGCTAGCTGGCGAAACCACTGCGAGGAAATAAAGAGCCTCCCAGAGGCAGTACGCCTCCAAAAAGCACTAAATAGGGAACATAAAAATACGATCGGCACTCTAAAGAAACCAGATGGTAGATATACTCAGCATCCGGGAGAGACTTGCAGACTTCTGCTAGACACTCACTTCCCGGGCGGCAAAGCGGGCTATTATCTACCGGAATTGGGTGTCCCAGCACGCACTTCTGGTAGAGAGCAAAGCCTTGCAACTAAACTTACCACGGTAGAAAGAGTGCAATGGGCGGTATATACCTTCAGCCCATACAAATCACCAGGACCAGATGGGGTCTATCCTTGTCAACACCAACAAGGAAGTAACTACATAGCCCCAGTCCTTTCCAGACTATACAGAGCGTCGCTCCTACTGTGTCACATTCGCAGTAGATGGACAGAGGCTAAGGTCGTATTTTTACCGAAGGCAGGTAAGCCGGAGCAAATGCCTTCATCCTACAGACCAATTAGCCTCAGCTCATTTCTCCTAAAAGGCATGGAGAAAATTTTGGATCCACACATCAGAGAAGTCAACCTAGCGGAACGACCACTGAATTTGCCTATCAACCAGGCAAGTTCACTGAGACTGCCATTCACAGCCTTACATCGCAAATCGAAAAGGCTCTGGAGTCTAAGAACATAGCCCTTTGTGCCTTCATTGACATTTCAGGGGCTTTTGACAACACGTAATGCAGGGCAATAAGAGATGCCCTGATATGCAAGGGAGTGAGCCCCATCATAACAAATTGGGTGCTTTCTATGCTAAAAACAAGGAAGATCAGGATGGAGCTGGGAGGCACGGAAGAATCTATTACAGCCACAAGATGTTGCCCTCAAGGGGATGTACTCTCTCCTCTTCTGTGGACTATGGTTATAGACGAACTCCTCTTCCTACTGAACGACCATGGCTTTGAAACATAAGGCTATGCAGACGATCTGGTAATTTGTGTAACAGGGCTGCATGGCGAAACGATATCCAACCGCATGCAACAAGCCCTGCGCATTACGCAAAGATGGTGTGCCACCAAAGGATTATCCATTAATCCTACTAAATCTATTCTGGTTCCGTTTACCCGGAAGAAAAAGTTATCCATGACAGAATTTACTCTGGGCGGCACTAGAATAGGGCTCTCAAATGAAGCAAAATACCTGGGGGTGTGGCTGGATAAGACACTCACCTGGAATTTACATTTGGATGCAACCGTAAACAAGGCAATGAGAGCCTTCTTCGCATGCACGCGACTTTACGGGAAGACATGGGGACTCTCCCCCAAAATGACTTACTAATCACACAGTTGTGAAGCCGATAGTAACATATGCATCCTTGGCATGGTGGACAAAAGCGACACAAAGAACTGCTACCGCAAAACTTAGCAAACTGCACCGAATGGTGTGCATTGGTATAACAGGGGCTATGCGGACCTGTCCTGCTGATGCACTTAGTGCTCTTGTAGGCATACCGCCCTTCCCAATTCTAATAGAGAGGGAGGCCAGTCTCTCTGCACTGAGAATCCTAAATACTTCCGAATTAAAAACCGGGAACATGACAGGTCCTATGAAGGTCCTTATGAAATTCACAAATGACCCTATAATGCATATGAGGGACTCAGTAGCTCCGATACTAGTAATTTCTAGGAATTTCAAGGTATCTATTGCGGACCGAGCATCCTGGAGCAAAGACGGATCAAAACTTGAAGATGGAAAAACTGGAGCTGGTATATGGCATGGGCCGAATTTTAAAAGATCGATACCAATGGGCAGCTACCCCACTATTTTCCAAGCAGAGATTCATGCGATCGATATCTGTGGCAGAGAATGCCTAAGAAGAGGAACATCCTCTAAAAACATCTGCATTATGTCGGACAGTCAAGCTGCCTTGCTAGCACTGAGGTCCCACATAATAACATCAAAACTAGTGTACGACTGCCTCAGCACCCTAAACGGTCTTGGAAGCACGAACACAGTATTACTGGGCTGGGTGCCGGGCACAAGGGCCATGACGGCAATGAACAGGCGGACCGTCTAGCAAAACACGGAGCTACCACACTATTCCATGGCCCGGAACCCTTTTGCGGGCTCACCAAAGCCCACTTAAGGGAGGTCATAAACAAGTGGGTCGACAAAAAATTCGATAGGCACTGGAATGAATGTCCGGGGCAAAGACAAGCTAAGCGGGTCATCTCTCCATCACAAGAAGCATCAAAAAAGCTCATAAATCTAGGCAGGGAGGACCTTCGAACTCTCACTGGGTACTTCAGGGGACATTTTTCACTGCGTTATCACCTCAGTAAAATGAATCTTTCAGACACGAGCGTCTGTCGCTTCTGTGAGATGGACGAAGAAACGCCAGAACACATCCTTTGTGAATGTGTTGCTCTCGCTAGATGCAGACTCGCTCACCTATGTGGTACAACACTTAGTCCATTCGAAATATGGAACAAAAAGCCCACCGAAGTGCTAGCTTATATTAAAAACCTTCACGTATAGGGTAAAGGGGCACACACAATAGACCACCCTAGAGGTCGCAGTGCTCAAGGCTCATAATAATAATAATACTAAAATAGGAACTTAAAATAAAATTCAGTCTTTTTATTCATATAAAAATAGGAACTTAAAATAGAATTTTCATTATATACACATACAAAAAATAGGAACTTAAAATAGAATTCATTATACACACATTACGAAAAATAGGAACTTAAAATAACTCTCATTTAATATATAAGTACATATACTCATTTTGGTACACTTCTCTTTAAATCATCTAGCTCAAGAGTTTTAATTTGTAACTCTACTGCTTTAATCCCCATGTCTGATTTATGTGACGCTTCTTTTATTTGCAGCGCTCTCTTCTTCAAAGCGATTAATTTGTCAAGTTTTATACCTATGCTGGCTTGCGATTCTTCGTATGCTTTCACGTTTGTTTTTAAAATAGCAAGTTTTTCGCTATCAGCAGAGGGCTTCGTTTTAAAAGATTTTGTAGTACTACGACTGGTGGATGGGGTCGGCTCCTCTTCTTCCTCGCCGCTAGCAATTAACTCGTCTATCATCTCATCTACTGCCTCTTCCTCCATCACTGACACTGTACTCCCAAACGATTGTACGGTTGAGAGTCCTTCTACCGCAACATCTATGCCGGTAGCTTGGAGGAGTTGCTCTTCCGCTGCAGTTAGGAGCTTTTCTTCATACGGACCACCGCCAGTCTTTTGCTTCGAAGTTTTGTTGAAAGACATCTTTTTTTGATGTTATGCTTTTGATCAGCAAATACCTATTTGTGCATTTAAGTGTTAACTTTTGTATAACAGTTCACTTTGCTAGTAGTGAAAATACAAATATTACTTACCTTCCTCCAAGACTTAGCATCTTTCATCGGCGGGCCGGCTGCGTTAAGTTTGAACGTCAACGCATCCCACAACCTATTCCCTGCCCACAATTAGGCAAGAGGTTTTTGGCTAGGTGTTGATGCTGCAACATGAAATCGCTCATCAAATTTTTTTGGCGCATATTAATTTTGTTCACATTTGTCCTAAAATCATTAGTTATGTTTATAATAGAATCAATAAAAGAAAAAGTAACTTACATTTTATCTCTTTTTATTACACTGTGAGACAAATTGTAGGGGTCAGTGATCGGGAAGGGTTCAAACTACCGGGGAAAGTTATATCCGTAAAAAAGAAGTTATACGTGTCCCGGCGTTTCGCTGGGTCACGTCTAGGAATCGAGATATATCGATTTGAAGTCAGTAACTATCATATAGGGGAAATTGTCACCTTTGGTGGTCTTTTTTTTTTGACATAACTCGAGAACCACTAGTCCGATTTTGCTGAAACAAATTAAAAAAAATTAAAAATTACAATTCCTTTAATCTGTTCATATAACGTTTTTCTATATAATCAACAGTTTTGCCGGTAAAAATAAATGTATGAAGAAAAAAAATATTTTTTACCTAAAATATTAAATTTTTTTATTTTTTAAATTCATAAAAAATCCAAAATGGAAAAAAAGGCAAGTCGTATTACTTTCACGCAAAGTCACATAACCTTTAAGCAAAATGAGACATAGATCATGAAAATCGATGGACGCGTTTCGCTTTTATTCACAATTATGTCAAAAAAAGACCACCAAAGGTGACAATTTCCCCTATATGATAGTTACTAACTTCAAATCGATATATCTCGATTCCTAGACGTGACCCAGCGAAACGCCGGGCCACGTATAACTTGTTTTTGACCGATATAACATTTCCCGTTGGTTTCATCCCATCCCGATTTTGACTGTCGCATAGTGTTATAAACTGATAATTCAAAAATAATATTTTGTTCAAACGCTTGCTGTTCGATTGATAATTAGCTATCGAATGACATTTCGTTCGCCTTGTGCGAACGAGTACTCGCTATCGCATGGCAAAATTTGGAATTTCGAACGAGTGTACTCGATAGCGACTGCCGCGATCTGAAAGCAACGAATTTTGTACAATTTCGCTCCCTCACGACTGCCGCGATTCGGGCCCAGGAACTTTGCCATGCGACCCTCACCGATTTCAAGGAGGTCTTGAGCAAGGAATCCGGACTCTCTATAATTGGATGTTAGTTAGGTTCAATATTTCCACCTTTGCCTACAATGGCGAAGCCCTGATGCACGTACATATCTCCCAGCCGCAGTGCTACGCTCGATGACAGGTAGTATCTGCCGAAAATCTCCTGTGAACAATACGACTACATCACACATCAGCAAACAGCTGCCGCGGATATCTAGCAAGTTTCGAACAAGTGCCTCGACTGCATGCTTGTGTGATATCGTACATTTTCTCAAACTATTAATTTGCATTGCAGCAACATACACTGACAAAAAAACTCGTTGTAAAAATGAAAATTTTTTATTTGATTACCGTTTAAAAATGTTCGTATTAAAATCAAGTGAAAAGTGTTAACAATACGCTACGTATAATGGAAATATTCAATTCAAATACGCCCGTATTAAAATGAAGCATTTTTCAATGCACGGATTGCGTTTTGCATGCCTCGGATGCTTTTTCATATGTAATAATAAGTATATGTAAACAAAGCATGCACACCCTGTGGGGAAAATCTCTAGTTTTGAACTGGTGCGCTCCTAGTACATTTAGAACCTACTAGTTCACGATAAATCTCTTTTGCATGCAAACAACTGGCGAATTTAACACAGCGATGTCATAGGAAGTGGAAATTGTCCCCCGCTGCATTACCTTTTCTATAGTTCAGAACCAGTCCTAAATTCGACATATGGGATCTAGTTCGCTTTGCACCCCATTTTCTATAGTTTCGAACCAGTTGTAAACGAAAAAAGTAACAAAATGTTTTCTTTTTGGGTTACCATGGTAGTAATTTTTAATTATTTGCAGAGAAATGTATTTTCAATCTGAAATCAAATTTGTTTGAATGAATGTAAATTAAATTGTGCATTTGAAAACACGTCTACATACCTTTGGCTGTAGCTGAATTTGCAGAGGTGCTGACTGTTATTGGTTGTATTCCAGAAGGTCCCATAATGTTAAGATGTTAACACAAATATTAGTTTTGTATTACCAAACTATGAAAAAGCATCTGTGACGTGCAGACTGGAACGAATTTGAACGAAAAACCCGCCAAGCAAAAATCTATTTAAAGTAAACAAGCCCCCCGCTGCATCCCTGTTTCAGTAGTTTCGAACTAGTTCAAAATTCGCCAGATGAGATCTAGTTCGTTCTGCATCCCTTTTTCTATAGTTTTGAACCAGTTGTAAATTCGTCATTTTAGATATAGATTTCTAAAATTGTTTTTTAAAAGTACCACATATCGCTGCTTTTGAACTGGTGGCGATCTAGTTACTATCGGACTGGTTCGTTTTTGGCGATAAAGATCTAGTACGGGACTACAAATTTGGTTCACTAGTTCGGGGTTTCCCTACGCTGCAGCGGTGACAACACATACACCATACATGGTACATGTTTATCTGTACAAATGCACTAATCACGCGCTGTGATGTTGATTCAAACATTTGAAAACACAATTACATGTATGGCTGTAGCTGAGTGTGCAAAGAAGCTTGATACAATTGGTTGCTTCCAAGGGCGTCCGGGTTCAATTACCATCAGACGGAACATAAAAAATTCCTTTTTTCTTTTAAATTCTTTTTTTTTCTTCTTAATTACGAAAAGCATCTGTGCACTTCACAACGACATATTTTATAACGTACATACTCATATTTAAAACGAGTTGGGTTGGTGCTCTTTCATATGCGTATTGTTTTAAATTTAGCACGTTTTTTTTTTTAATTATAAAATTTTTTTCCCTCAGTGTAGCTCCGCCATCATTGTTTTGCTAATGTTGCCAGTTCATGTACACTAACTCGCAAGATTCAGTGGGAGTTTAAGCGCCGAGTTTGCAGCTCTTCCTCCGCTGAGCAAGGTCGCTGATATCCATGAGGAACATGCAACAGCTAGTTCAAAATTATAGTTGCAGGGGCTCAAAGTCCGCAAAGCTTACTAAAACCTCTTCCGTTTGAAACCAATACTTCGTTTAACTTGCCGATTAAAATAATTTTAAATTTCCAAACTGGAGACAACTCTCTTCAAAAGTATTTTCGACAGAAAGCTTTTTCAACCCTCTGTCCTATGATACCCATATTAAAATATTTCGTTTAACTTGTTAAGTAAATTGGTTATGCATTTTTTAACAGGTAGCGACACTTCAAAAATATTTAGAAATAAATTTGTCTTAAACCTTTCTCATTTGAAACACATACTAAAATATTTGACTTAAATTGTTAATTAATTGATTTTATGTTTATAGAAAGGTGGTAACTCTCTTCAAAAACATTTTTTAACCCTTTTTTTGACACCCACATTTTTGTAATATTTCATCTAACTTAAAAAATAGTTAATTATAACTTTTCAGAAAGTGACAACCCCCTTCATAAAAATATCCTGTACGTTAATCCAGGTCAGAACCTATAAGTGAGCCAAATTTCATTGAGATACGTCCAGCCGTGTTGGCATGAAAGAGCAACAAACATATACACCCACTAACTGACAAACTTTCACATTTAAATATTAGTCGGTTTGATTAAAACGGGTTTAGATTTCTCAACGGGTGGCAACTCTCTTCAAAAATATTTTGGAAAGAAAGCTTTCTTAACCCTCTCTCGTTTGATACCCTTATCAAAACATTTCGTTTAGCATTTTAATTAAATTGTATTTGGATTTCTTAACGGGTGGCAACCCTCTTTAAAAATATTTACTAAACTAAATTTGTCTTAAACCGTTCTCATTTGGTACCCATTCCAAAATATTTGATTTAAATAGTTAATTAAATTGGCTTTAAGTTTATGAAAAGGTGGCAACTCTCTTAAAAAATATTTTTAAAATAAATCGTTTTTAAACTGATTTTGTATGACACCCACATTGTTGTAACAATTGATCTAGCTTTGATAAATAGTTGATCCTAATTAAAAAAAAAATGGGAACCCGCTTCAAAAAATATCCTATATGTTAATCAAAGTCATAGCCTATAAGCGTGCCAGCCATTTTAGCGCGAAAGAGCTACAAACAAACACACTCACTCACAAACTCTCACATTTATAATATTAAACGAATTTTATTAGCTTTGATTTGACGTATTTCATTTTAAGATTGTTAAATTGGTTCGTAAGATATACGTGGTTAAGTGGAACCACTTTTTGTTTTAACCTGAATAACGGTAAATTGCAAATATCTCGAAAACGTGTCCATAGAAAAAAATTTACTCGATTTTCGGAATCACCGAGCAATTCTACATAGAAATTGGATAGTGGCGTCTGGAGAACAAAACCAAACTAAAATTTGTGATCCAGTGTTACTCAACTCGCAGAACAACGAAAACGGCTATCATTTTATATAGTTATATAGAAAAATTTCGCTTCCAGTAATTTCTACGTAGTTTTTAAGTGCCCCTCAGTATTTGGTTTCATAGGCATTCGGATACGTTCCTTATTGAAGTAGAAAAGAAAATTCGCTTAAGTCCTTTTTTCGGTTAAGCGCAAAAGTTTTTCGTGCATAGAAGGATGGGCAGCTAAGAAAAATATACTGTATTTGTATTTAAATGACAAATAAAAAATTCCTTTATGTAATTATCATATTAAAACGCCCAATATGTTAGTGCTTTGCCGAGCTTCTCCTCCGATTTGTGGCGTGCGCCTTGGTGTTGTCACACAAAGGGGAAGGACCTACAGTTTACGCCGACTTGGAACGGCGATTGTATTGTATTGTATACACTCGGAGGTTTGCCATTGCCTGCCGAGGGGCGACCGCTGTTAAGAAAAAAACCTTTCTTCTACATTTTTTTGCGATGTTGCTTTGACCAGGGCTTCAACCCAGGCCATGCGGAGAGGGAGCGTGCACTGCTTACCACTACAACACAGCGGCCGGCCCCATAAAACATAAAGGAAAAAATGTCAATGGACCACCAAATCTGCTTTGAATAAAACAAATAAGGCTATGAAATCGTTTAGCGGTTAGAAGTGTTCACTACCATTTCGCGTTCGCTCCAGTGATGCCACATCTAGGGAAAATTCCCTACATGTAGGGATTTTTGTTTGTGAAAATGCGTAGGGAAAAAGGACAGATTTTTTTATATATCTTGAATTGTAGGGAATTTTTGAAATGTGAATAAATATGTTTTGCAACATATGTATGTATATTGAACAAAAAAATTGTTGGCAAGCCTGCATATGCTACTGAGATGTCCATAATCAAGGCGAATTCATATTCACATACAACGATAAATGTGGAACTTTTGAACCTGTTGATATTTGAACTGATGTGGATTGTGGATACAATTTTGAGGTTTAAAGCTGAAGATTCCAAACTAAAAATTATTCGGGACGCTGCATTGAATACGCAAAAGTAAGCGAATTAACATTTTACCTTCATATTTTTCAACAAATTGACATATATTTTCAGAAATGAGTTCTTCATCAGAGTCAGAGCCGGAAGTGGTATTAAAAAAGTATAGGAAAGAAAAATTTAATGCGAATTGGCTGAAAGACAACGATTTTAAAGGATATCTAAAATGTTGCGCAGAAGACGAATATAAGTCAGTGCACTGCGTGCGGGAAAATACTGAACAGCGGAAAGTCTGACCTTATAAAGCACTCTCAAACGAAAAGGCATATAGCTAATGCAATTGCTATGAAGCAATCTAAAAAAATTGATTCGCTTCTAATAAAGAAGACACCTAATGCTGTTGGAAATAAAGTTCAAAATTTTGAAATTCGTCTAAGCATGTTTTTTGCCGAGCACAACGTTGCAGTACAAATTGTAGATCATCTACTGCCATTATTGAAAGAAATTGTAACAGACTCCGAAATAATTAAAAACGCATCACTTGGCCGAACAAAATGCATGAGCATTATAAAAAATGTCATTGCCAAACATAAGAAAGAGGAACTTATTAAAAAACTGCAAACCAACCAGTTTTCGGTCATGATTGATGAGAGCACGGATATCGGACTCAATAAATCGATGTGTGTGCTTGTACGATTTTTCGACGTAAATGAAGAAAAAGTTGTGGTGAAGCTATTAGATTTACTTCCCGTTAATATTGAATGCACAGCAGCAGCTTTATATGAATTATTTAAAAATTGTATTCTCTCGTACGACATTCCGTTTTCAAATATTGTGGGTATGAGAAAACAGTTTTTTCTTAAGATTTATTGTTAATAACATCTTTTACATTTAAGGTATGTGCAGCGATGGGGCTAGTGTTATGGTGGGACCGCATAACTCGTTCGCCTCAAGATTGATTCACGATCTGCCCGAAGTGGTAATAATAAAATGCATCAGCGTCAATTTTTTCAAGCAAAGCCTGTTTAAGATTACCCAGAGTACCTGAAGAATTGTTACGTCAAATCGGTTCGTACATTATGGGTAGTTCTAAGAGATGTGCTCAGTTAGCATTGGTTCAGGAACATTTAAACGAAAACAGACGTAAGATTTTACGAACTTGCACAACAAGATGGCTTTCGCATCAAAAGTGCATAGAAAGCGTATTGAACAATTGGGATGTACTTAAAGAGTACTTTAAACAAGCATCTACGCAAGATAAACTAAAATCTTCTGAATTAATTTTATCGGAACTTTAAAATGAATGCAATAAGGCATATCTGTTGTTTTTGAAATATGTTTTGGGCTATTTTAACACTTTGAACGCACTATTTCAATCAAAAAAGCCACTGATACAGGTTCTGCACGAAGAATCAGTTAAGTTGTTCATGAAGTTAGGTCAAAACTTTATCAAAAAAAAGAGCTTAAGGTAAATTATTTTGTGGGAAATCCACACATATTACTTCCTGTTGAAGAAGCGTACTTCGGAACTGAGTGTAATGAGTTTCTTAACACTCTTCCAAGTCCGACTGCTCAAAAAAATCGATTAGACTGCGTTCAATTTTATATCGTGGCTTTGGAAGAGATCCAGCGCAGGCTGCCCCTAAAGAATGACACTATTTTTACAGAGGTGGGGTTTTTGAGACCTGATTTCATTCTTGAAAAGAAAAGTTCAAAAACAGAACAGAAATTTACTCACATTTGCGCAAAATTAAATTTAAATGAAAATGCTGTACTTAATGAGTGGAGAACATTTGAATAAAATTTCCCTCAAAATAAAATAGATAAACTCGTTCAATTAGACATTCAATAGTTTTGGAGTTTGATGAGTAAAGCTCAAAACTTTAACGACGAATTTTTATTTCCTCTTTTGTCAAAAAAAGCAAAGTTTTGTTTATCTCTTCCCCATGCGAATGGAGATTCAGAGAGAATATTTTCAGTCATTACAGATGTTCGCACTAAGAAACGAAATAAACTAAGCCATGAAAATCTTACTTCTATATGCAAGATTCGGTCGTTTTTGCAAGACGAATGTGTTGACTGCGTCTCGTACAAATGCCCAGAATCCATTTTTAAATTTATGGTGGCTAAAAACGTATATGATCATCATTAAAATTTCCTCATTTATGCTCTTTGCTTTTACTGTTTTTTTATAAATACATCTTTTCAATGAACACTATTAAACACACACTGTGATTTATTTAAATAAAAAAACCTATTTATGTGCCATATGGAAATCTTATCTTATCTTACTAATATAAATGTGAAAGTTTGTATGTTTGGATGTTTGGGAAATCATCACGCGGAAACGACTCAACGGATTTGCATGAAATTTTGTACACAGATAGCTTATGGGCCAGATTGGTTAATAGGCTATTCCTTTAAGAGTTGCCGCCTGTTAAAAAAGTTTAATTTATTTAATATGCGGGAACGACTGAATGGATTTGCATGAAAATTTGCACACAGATAGCTTATGACCTACAGTGGAAAACAGGATAATTTTTTGGGAGAGTTGCCACCTGTTAAAAAAGTTTAATTAAATTAATACGCGGAAACGACTGAACAGATTTGCATGAAATTTTGCACACAGATAGCTTATGACCTACAATGGAAAATAGGCTAATTTTTTGGAAGAGTTGCCACCTGTTAAAAAGTTTAATTAAAGTAATATGCGGAAACGACTGAACGGATTTGCATGAAATTTTTCACAGATAGCTTATGACATAGGTTGGAAAGTAGGCTGGTAGCTTATGACCTACAATGGAAAATAGGCTAATTTTTTTTTAAGAGTTGCCACCTGTTAGAAATGTTTAATTCAATTAATACGGGGAAATAAGTGAACTGATTTGCATGGAAGTTTTCACACAGATAGCTTATGAGCTAGGTTGAAAAATAGGCTAATTTTTTTAAGAGTTACCACCTGCTAAAAAAGTTTAATTAAATTAATACGCGGAAAAGTCTGAACGGATTTGCATGAAATTTTGTAAGCAGATAGCTTATGACCTACAGTGGAGTAGTTTATGGGCCAGATTGGTTAATAGGCTATTTTTTAAGAGTTGCCACCTGTTAAAAAAGTTTAATTTATATAATCTGCAGATAGCTTATGACCTACAGTGGAGTAGTTTATGGGCCAGATTAATTAATAGGCTATTTTTTTAAGAGTTGCCACCTGTTAAAAAAGTTTAATTTATATAATCTGCGGGAACGACTGAATGGATTTGCATGAAAATTTGCACACAGATAGCTTATGACCTACAGTGGAAAATAGGATAATTTTTTGGAAGAGTTGCCACCTGTTAAAAAAGTTTAATTAAATTAATACGCGGAAAAGACTGAACAGATTTGCTTGACATTGCGCACAGAGATAGCTTATGACCTATGTTGGAAAATAGGCTACTATTTTAAGAGTTGTCACGTATCAGAAAAGTTAATTAAATTAATACGCTTAAATAACTGAACTGATTTGCATGAAAGTTTGCAAACAGATAGCTTATGACCTAGATTGGAAAATAGGCTACTTTTTTAAGAATTGCCACCTGTTTGAAAATGAAATTTTGCTCAAAGATGGTTTATGACCTGGATTGAAAAATAGGCTACTTCCTTAACCGGTTTTCCGATCAGAACGAAATTTAGTACACTTACTACGGATTTCGGAGGGTCCGATAAGTCCGATAACTCAAGGTCCCTCCCATACAAATTGGAGTTTTTATATTACATACATATCTCTGGAAGTATTTGTGGGAGAGAACTGGAACTTGGTATAGTGATATGTATGTGAAATCAATGTTGGCATTAATCGATTGATGTTTTAATCAGTTAGTTAATTCGATTAAATTCAATCTGATTACAGTTAATCATGATTACTAACTAGGTTTGTAAAAGTTCCCAGGTTATGTATTACTAATAACAATAGTTATAATTTTTTTTATATTATGTGCTTTTTATAAGCGTAAAACACAAAATAATTACTATAGCTGGTGTTTGGTTTCAAATTCGGACAAACCAGACAACTTAATCAGATTAATTTTTAATTGGATTAACGATTAATGTTTAGAATTAATTAAACGTAATCGCAACCAGCGATTAACGATTAAAAAAATGTTATCATTAATCGTACAGTTGATTACGACTAATTAGTTTTAATCGTCAAACGCGATTAACATTTTAATCCTTAATTTTTAATCGTTAATCAGATTAACATTTTGCCAACACTGCGGAGAAAAATGGACGTTTTTGGAAAAGAGGCGTAGCACCTCCCATACTGACTGAAAGTTTCATATTGTAATGTTTGGTCATATTCAAATGTTTGGGGTAAAGTTCTCAAGCTTGGTATGGAAATACATATGTATGTGAAACTAATACCATACTTATGGAGAAAAATGAGAGTTATTGGAAAAGATGGTGTGGCAACTCCCATGCTAATTGATTTTTCTATGCTGCATATCTCTGGAGGTGTTTATTGCAGAGGACTGGAACTTGGCACCGAGATGTGTATACAAAATTAATTCCATACTCATGGAGAAAAATTTGCGTTATTCGAAAATGGGACATGGTTCCTCCCGTACAAATTTACTGTTTTATACTGCATATCTCTAGAGGTGTTCATGGTAGAGTATAGGGACTTGGTACTGGGGTATGTAAAATCAATTCTAAATTCATGGAAGAAGATTAGGGTTATAAGAAAAAGGGGCGTGGCACTTCCTGTACAAATTTACTTTTTATTGCCACATATCCCTGGAAGTGTTTGTGGAAGAATACTGGAACTTGGTATTGAGTTGTGTATACAAAATGTATCAATTGCTCATGGGAAAAAATGTGAGTTATTAAAAAAGGAGGCATGTCGCCTCCCATACATACTAAAAACTTCTTAATACATATCTCTGGAAGGATAGAAAATCTCTGGAAGTATTTTAAATTTGTTATGGAGATTTATTTTATAAGTGCCGTACTGACAGAATAAATTTCATTTAATGGAAAAGGGAGAGCCGGGTTCGGCCTTATAATCTAAAGCTCTTTTGAGGCATTTGCTACAGTAATGAGAAGTGGTATTTTCTCAAGGCCAGGTTACTAAATTTGAGTTGGAAATATTAGAACCCGTCGTGGCACCTCCAAGAAGGTTACACGTTCACGCGTCGTATACCTGGAACCATTTTAAGGTAAACTTAGAGGGATTGATATCTTTCGTATGCCTAGCGCGCAGACGAGATTTTATAATTTCATAGTTTTAAACGGCCTAAATACCTTAACTCACTTAGAAAATAACGAGCTATAATGAAATGGGCACAGAAATAAAATATAACATCATTAAATTATTTTTCATATTTGTATAAAAACGTGGGGTGAAACCCGCGGGTATAAGCTAGTAATAATATAAATTCAAAACAAAAATGTTTTTTATTCAATCTGCGTAATTGATTTTGTTTTTTTTTTTAACTGGGCCTTAACTAGATATAAGCCAGTTTTCATAAAAATCTTGTTGAAAGCGATGTTGAAATGCTTATAAAAACGCCTCATCTAAATGTGCTTTAATTTTGAAAATTTTCTAACGCTGCTGGAACGAAAGTACCGTAGGGAATTTTGTAGGGAATTTTTTGTTTGTGCGTAGGGAAAAGTAGAGACTTTTTTAGCTGATGGTAAAGATTTTTGAAAAAAAGATGTGGGATCACTGGTTCGCTCCTCGGCAGGCAATGGCAATCCGCCGAGTGTATGCTGCCATGAAAAAAGATTTTCATAAAAATACAACCGCCGTTCGAAGTCGGCGTAAAACTGTAGGTCCCTCTCCTATGTGTGATAACATCAAGACGGACGGCACAAATCGGGGGAGAAGCTCGGCAAAGCACTAACATATTGGGCGCGTGCATAAGACGTATGTAGCTGTGGCCCAACCGTGGGCTATTTGTCTTAGAAACGCACAGTTGAGTAGTTCAGCTCAACAGTTGGAAACTTTGCGCCATTTTTCCAGCGGAAAATTTTTACGCTACCTGAATTCAACGTGTTGAGCTTAGCGTAAACAGCTCGTCGAAAAAACTTACGCCGCTTATATTAAATTTAACGTCGCTTTGTTAGGTGGCAGTTGCAAATAAATTTATTCTATTTTATATTACCGATGTGATAAAGTAACTAAAATATTTTATAATAATACTACTTTTCTAAATATATGTTTTAAGATGTTTGCTATATAATTATACACTGTTTAATTCATTACAACATTGAACGATCCCTGTTGTCAAATGAACTAGTTATAAACTACCTTACAACTAGTATGAACCGCATGCCCAACTAGTCAGCCAGCTATCTTTTTTCCATGCAATCAACTGGTATTTTTAACATGGGGATGTCCTATGAGATGGCAATTGTCAGATTTCGCTCAGAAATATACCAGTATCATACTAGTTCAAAATATACAAAAAAATACTAGTCTAATTATGGACCAAAACCATTACTTTGGGAGTAAAAAATGAAATTAATTCATGAATATGCAATTATATGCAGCCTTAGATTTGCCAATAATTAGTGTTAAATTTTTTGAGTATTAATTAAAAGAAAAAATAAATACATAGATATTTCAAACTTTCGAATATAAATTTAAATTCATTTTTGATTAAATGTTATTAAAAGGAAAAGGTTTCAGGTACAATAAATACTATATTTTTATCTTTTTTAATAATATGGAATATGCAAAAGAAAACTTTTAGTTAAGAATAAATTGAATTCTTTAGATAATTTTTGAGTGAACTAAAATAAAAATAAAAGTTTTAATTAAAATAAATTAAATTCATTAACTTTGCACATTTCAGTCTATTATTTTCAAAAAAAAAAATTATAATAATGATAACTAATGTTTAAAATTTGAGAGTGGGATAAGAATAAAATAAATAAGTAATTCAAGCAGTTATTAAATATTCTTAATTTTTGTCTATGGTTTGGCTTGTTGATTGATAATAGAAATTTATCAAATAATTATATTAATAGTGTTATTAAAAAGTCAAGAATAATTGAAAATGAGCAATAATAACAAAATAATGGTGTAATTAAAACTAATGAATTAATTGACATTTTTTTTAAGTAATTAATTCTTAATCATTAAAAAGGTGGTAATATCGGTATTTGATCATTAAACGGTTATCCAAAAAAACATGCCTTAATTAATAATCATTATGAGTATTAATCATTACTTAACCGGACTAGTATAACTGAATACGTATTCGATTTAATGGTTTACAATATACCCAAATAAAAGTTATAATATTTTGTGTACTTTATTGTATTAAACTGTCGAAGTTAAATAAAACAGGGCCTGAATAAATCGTTTTGTACTTGGTACAAGTCTGGTCATTTTCGAACTAGTGTGGTTTCAGTCAGGGAATTCTAGTTGTAAACTAGTATTTTTCCTGACTAGTTTGGGATTTCACTGCAGGGATTTTTTCAGCACGGCGGCAGCTCAGCGTTGAATTGTTAATACTATCGGCGCAACTAGCTCTATTTATTGCAATTTCATTTGTTTACATTTATCAGCTGTTCATTTAGCAGCATATTCATCAAGCCGTTTCTAAGACGTAATTGTTGGGTTCAACAGTTGCCAACAGTTTCGTAGCAGATGAGCTAAACAGCTACGTCTTATGAACGTGCCCAATGTAACTAGTACGTAAGCGACAATTGTCATCGACCCCGCTGCAGGGTGCATTCAGCAAATATGTATGTATGTATATGCGTTAGTGTACATACATAGATGCTTAGTGCTCTTCTTCCGCTATTATCCGATAGATGGAGGTTGGTGGAAATTAACATTAACATGTCAAATTAACATTTCTTAGCCGGCTGCAATTAGTGCAAGAGTACTCACTTACATATATGCATATGTATGCACATACATGGGGTTGAAACTATAGAAACAAAATATATCTACATATATATTTTGTGCAACCAGCGTTGCCGAATTGACGATTTCGTCGTCATTTTGACGTTTTTTTTTAGGTTTTTAGCTCAATGACGTTTTGACGATTTTTCCCCCGTAATGACGATTTTTTATTTTAGTTTTTCAAACCACATTTCAGGAAAAGAAAAGAAGAGATATTACTGAAAAATGATGTCTAGAATTGTTGCAGCACAGTCTATATTTTAAAAATTGCAGGTTTTTGTCAATACTTCACGAAAATATCAACCAGAAAAACAAAAAATACCTGCTCCAAGTGAATTTTTAGACGACAAATGAATTGAAATATCACGACCGAGTGTGCGAAAGTGTAGGCGTCATGTAATCGTTGCATTATGATTGTGACGATGAAGCAACTATGATTGGACGACCAATGTGCAGAAAGCCTTAATTTGCAATTTGTGAGTGATTTTTGAGTTGAAGACTGCGTAAAAACTAATACAATGGAGTGCTGTATGTTAAATTGCGACAGCCGTCAAGATGCAAGAAGCGTAGATGCAAGTGTACCGCTGGGGCCAATCGCTGCATTTTGTACACATAGGGCACGGCAAAGTCGTTCCCGAAATGTCGCTCTATTATTATATTAACAGCATTTCCTCAGAATGATTTTGCTTCTGCTCCAAGCAGCCTCCATTAGCAAGTTAACTAATCAATCCCGCTGAGATGCTGCCGCAGTTTTCTGCAGCAGCCTTATTGCAAAGCAATGGAGTGTACTAAAACGTTTGCTGAAGCAGCCTCAGTTGCAAATCAATGGAGTGCACTAAAACGTTACCTATTCTCTAAAAGATTAGGTGAAAAATGCAATATTTTCGCATTTATCAAAATTAAAACACGTTTTTCGCTGTAAATTGAACTGTTTTGGCAGTTTCTACTCGTTCTTCTTTTCGCTTATTCTTTGTTTACTTGTGGTACACAAATGTCAACGGCCAGAACGGCGCAATCTTGTATTCTATCATTCTTGAGTTTTTCCACTAAATTACATATGCGTGTATGTAAAAAATTTGTTACAGGAAAACGTAATCCAAAATACAACCATGCATTTATCTAGTTTTGTTCTACAACCGTGCTTTTAGTTATATTAAATTTGTTCTAGAATTGTAACCAAACCGTTAATATGAATGATGCAATAATACAAGGTGTTATCGGTTGGCAACTTATCACTCTAATTCCGCCATATTGACTGCCTTAGGTGAAACAGTTCTTTAACTATTCTTTGCCTAATAATATAGTTGAATTTTTTTAATTTTTCTAAGTATACACTTTTTTTCTCAAAAAGGTATTTAATCTTATTTTATTTCATTTCATTGCTGATACACTACAAAAAAGTAAATTTTGTTTAGAAGAAATTATGAAATTTTATATTTTTCCCCCAAATGGGGATTCATTTCTTTCCGTTTTTCTTCTTATTCTACTGAGCTAAGGCAGTGTCAAATCGAGCCGTCACAACTGATACCACCTTGTATTATTGCATCATGGTTAATTTGCACTGCTGACACTGATTTTAAAGATACAGAAAAGTAGGAGAGGGAATTTGTTCAGTCAAAATTATCTATCGGTTAATAAATGCTAATGATACACTAAGGGTCTTCACATCTATTTTGGTATTTTCGTAAATTGCTGGTTGACACTCGGTAATTTTATCAACTGTGAACGTCCTTTTCAGTTTTCTTTTTTTAGTCTGGTAAACTATGTTTATCAACAGCGGATTCGTAGCTTTTTTCCTAAAAAAACTAAATTGTAACAGAAAATTTAAGGAATTTTACTTACTCAAATGAGTTATTCCTTTCGCCACCGGGAGGATTTAAAATTGAATAAATATCGAACAGCTGATTGCAGTTTACCAACTACCAGAAAATTTATCAAGCTTCCTTCACGATAATTCGGTAACCGGTACACCGACAATAAAATAATTTTATACAAACAAAATACATCGGGAAAAATTACCGAACACCGAGTATCAAGCTCGGTTTGAAGACCCCTACTTTAAAACTGGATAAAAATCTTCAAAAACTTCAAACCAGTGGAGTTCAACTATTTAAAAGCAGTTGTGTTTTAAATTGTAATTTTATATTGTCGTTAACAATTGCAAATCCACTTTTATTAACCCATATGGGTGTTTCCAGCGGAAGGTCCACCACGACAAAAAAAATAAAAGTTTTATATCTAACGTATTTACGGGCCGATTTGTATGCTTTTTAAAATATATACTGGCTATGTAAGTAGAATCATGTTTGCATAAAATGGTCTTCCTAGGTGGTGCCAAGGTCGAGATATTTCGAAAAACCGTATTTATGGTCCGATTTGGTTCGAATTTGGCGTATGTGGTTGAAACATAATATATCATAGATTTCTAATAAATTGACCCTGAATTGGCGCTGAAGTCAAAATATAAAGTATATTCTACATAAAATACATGTTTTATTTGCGTTGAAAATTCATTTAAAAGCAATATTAACAAAAATATAACGATGGAAATTTATGTCACGTGACGCCACGTCACGTCACGTTTCACACTTGGGGTTGTAAAAGAGAATTGAAACAATTTGCATTAATTCAAAAAACTCTAAAAACAACTAGAATTGCTCCAAATCATATTAAAATAAGTTTCATGAAAATAGCCATCCACAATTCGCAGTTTTGCGATTTTGTAAGAAAAGAAAAAATCAACTTCCATTTTTTGTCACGTAACGACACTCTTTTTAAATGCTTATATTTCAGGACCAAGCAGTTCGATTGATTTAATTTTTCGGTTAAATATAGAGCTAATTATGTGCTATACAATGGCCCAAAAAAGTTAAAGAAAACAAATGGAATTCCTTTTTTGTATCACATTGAAATCGTACGACTGTCACGTGCGCCACCATGGCCCCATATGCAATGTGTGCTCCATTTGGTTTTTTAATGTGTGTCCATATTTATTGGGCCGTATGCATAAAACCTAAGAAAATGCTTGTTCTTAAAATTTCAGACCTTTTACTCAATTTGTTCAAATCAAATTTAAGTTAAAGGTAGACAATTTTAAGAACCCGCTATTACTTAGCTTTTATGCATACGACTCATTGTAAGTAATTTTTTTGTATTTTTTATCTTGATACAAATTTTACGATTTTTTTTGCCGAAATGATGATTTTTTTAGGGTAAAGTTAACGGAATTCACCCCTTTATTGACACTGTTACCAGAAAGGATTCATCGCTGAAATAAATTCCGAACAGAGGTATGTACATACATATGTATGTATGTACGTA
>NW_023458556.1:106098130-106114190 GCF_013731165.1 Rhagoletis pomonella | reverse complement strand
CAGCAAACCTCCGGCAAAAATATATGAAAATTAAACTCGACTGCTCGATTTAAGTAACGCGCTAATAATGCCGCTCAATTTATTTTCATTTTATCTCCTGAACTTAGCTGCTATCAAATACAACAGGGTTCCTTTTTAATATCGTAAATTTTTAGATGTAACATAATACATTGGGCGAATTCATATAAGGTGATTTGTAGGGTTGCAACAATGTATGCTTGATCGCATTACATCCACCTCCAAATTTATAAAAAAATGCATATTTCAAACCGAAATCTTTGTTTTAGGTTAAAGCTTAATCCTTTGACTAGCCGCATATGTTAAAATTTGTTGATTCGGGTCACACGTTTGGACACGATAACCCAAAATCACTTCACAAATAACCGAACCGTCCTCGAATTGTCGTTTTCTATGCATTTTTCTATAAATAAAAATTTTAGAAATTTAAACTGCAGTACTTTTCATCTCATGTGCATGCGTATATATTTTTTACCAGCGCCACATATTTATCAGAAAATTCCGAGAATCCAAAAAGTTACAAGTTGCAGGGCATCATTTTAACTCAACCTCCTCTCTCTTCCACGGATAACGGTACCTCGTTTAGAGTTTTAAAAATATTTTGCGTCAGAAGTTTGTCATCAAACTGCATTAGCAAAAACTTTTTTTCGAACCTTTCGACGAGCTTGAAACGTTTTTTTTCTTCCTTTTTCAAGGAACAAAAATGTTGCTGCTAGTGAATCTGGTAGCATGATTTTAGTTAAATGTCACAAACTTGTTAAAAGTCAAGTGGTCGGCAACAACAACGAATGTCAACAAATGAAACTACCTCCTATTTTTGTATCATGATAGTTTTTGAGAAATGAAATAATGGGGCGTATTCTTGTTTTCGTACGAATCGAAAATCATGAAATTTTTTTATAATTTTCTACACAAAAATTTCAAATTTTCGATTCGTACGAAATCCAGAATATGCCTCATAACTCCAGATTTTTTGTTTTTTTGACGAAAAATTCAAACCTTAACAGGGGAAAAATAAAAAAATAACGACTGTTGTGTTTTTTTTTGTTAATTAATTTCTCAGAAACTATCAGGCCTATCGAAAAGTGATGTATATACGGCTTATGGAGAATTTCATTGGCATTCATTTGCCGTATATCGTATTGCGATTGTTTAATTGTCTCGTACATACATGATTAAGTGGAACCACTCTTTTAAGCTTTTTTAATCTGAATAACGGTAAATTGCGAATATCTCGAAAACGTATCCATAGAAAAAAATTAACTCCATTTTCGGAATCACCGAGCAATTCTACAAAGGAATTGGATAGCGGCATCAATTGAACATTTTTACTGTAAACCAGTGTTATTCTCCGAATAGACTTTAACTGACTATTAAAAAACCATTTCGACGTATCAGTCGAGTTAGTACTTATTCGTGGCCGTTTGGGAATATAAAAATTTAACTCTAAGCAACTTAACTCTCTATTATATATTTAATTCTGGATGTTCTGCAAGTGGGTTAAAGGCATTAAATCTTCTTTCGTGAATGATCGAAAACGGTTTTTTTTAGTATAGAAAAAAATATTTTTTCATTATTGTAATGCCGAATGGACTTAATGACTTTTATTTGTAACGTAATAACACTGGTTTTTTAATGCTCAAAGTTGTCATTAAAAGTTTTTGTCATTCAGTACCTAGTGGGAATCCGGCATACATAAATATAATTTTAGTAAAAAATTATTTTTTTATCTACCTATCACAATTGTTTAGTGAGGCTGGTATTTTGCAATTAATTACTAAACATGAACGGTTTCTAGTAATCAGAAATTTTTACCTAGTGTAAACTTAAAATTTAGTGTAATGCCCCCAATTCTTATGGATAATTTAGGGATGCGCACGCAAAAAAAAAATACATCGATGTTTTTGCGATGCAATACATCGTGAAGTCACATCGATGTTTTGTGATGTAATCAAGGGTCCTATTTCGAACTTCGAAGACCCATATCTCGATTTCGGAGGCTAACTTCGAAAAACGGTAAAATTGCCTTTTTACATATGACTCAATCTCTAAGAAAAAAGTTGGTTTGGTCCAACACCCAGCCGAGCGCTGTACAGTGTAATGATTCCAGTATCTTCATTTATGTATATTGTAACTATCAATATCCTATAAAGAGTAGTGTAAAATTTTTTTTATCTAAAACTAACAAAGTCAGAAGGACGAAATTCGAGGATGTGGTAGTTTACATATTAATCCTTAACATACATTTTATTCAAAAATAAATATTGGAAATTTCCAAGAATATTCAAGGATAAAATTTTAAAAGGACATTTACAATACTATTCGTCCTGGTGCACCAAACAATTAAATTTTTTCAATTCTACAGAATTTTTCCTTTTAATTGATACCCAGATTGTTACTCTAAAATGCAAAAAATCTTTTAAATAATTTTTTTATTCAATCATATCCTAGAAATTTCAGAGTCCTTTAAAAAACAATCCTTTAGTCAGAGAGAAAATTTAAAAACGCAGTTATATTATATTTGGCTCCTAATTTTGGGAACATATTGACTTTTTCGTGTGTTTTAAAAATTTTTGATTTTTGTCGCACGGTGTTATTAATAATAATTTTTCTTATCTTTAAATTTTATTCAAAGTAAACACGTTGTTGACTCCTGTTCGCTTTTGTGTACAATTACGATTCTTATTATTTTTACTAAGTAACAACAAAAAAATTAAAAAAAAATTAAATAAATTTTGGGTTATGCGAAAATCGACTTTTCAGATTTTCAGCCATTTTGTTCATTTTCAAAGTTTTTAAAATTTTCAAATTTGTAATGAAAGAGCATGAAAAATATTACTGCATTCAAAAATAACAGAATGTATATATCGTCGTTTAAAGTACAAAACCGCGTATCGTCATTCTGCAAAACAGCATAATTGACATTTGCTGCCAAAAACTGGATTTGCTCACACAAGCTCTTAGCTCAATACTTATCCATTCGTCCTGAAATATACTAGCCAGAAATGATTGCTTTATATAAAAGGGAACCATTTTGAAATATTAGTGTTTTTACTCTCTAGAAAATAATTTATGCAAGCTGCCATACGCGGTTTTGCATTTTGTTGATACGTGGTTTTGTACTTTAAACGACGCTACATTACCCAACATACTGAGTCTTCTTATTTTCAGAAAAATACTTCTTACGGGCATCAAACCCATTGGAAAAAGTTCTATATTTTATCTAGTAACCCCAAACAAGTTTTCAAGAAAATGAAAAATGATGTGTTTGAGAAAATTGAGTCTTTTGATTTTTCAAAACCGTCCGCCGTTTTGTAAATCTAAAATATTTTTCAAATTTTCGAGTATGCAAATACAGAGCATCAAAACACTTCTACAATCAAAAAACCGAATTAAAAAATATTAATTTAAAAAAAAACTAGAAAGATTTAAAAAAAATTGTCTGCGCGCTTTTCTCTAAAACCACACTTTGCCCTAAAATTTTCAGATGCTCCTAACTCAGCGATTTTTTTTTTAGCATGATGCAATAATACAAGGTGTTGGATGTTGGCAGCTTCTCGCTCTAATTCCGCCATATTCACTGCCTTAGGTGAAACAGTGCTATACTAGGTTCACATATAAGTAGATTATCCTAATTTTCGAGCTTAACTCACTAATCTGTAATTAGAAAAAGAGATTAGCCATACAAAATTCGTTCCTTGTTAATCTGTAATTATAAAATAATCTCAGATTTAACCGATAAGAAGAGGAGAAATGCCAAATATAAAAGTAAACAAAAATGGACGCTAGCAAGGAAAAGAGGTTTGTAAAGGTAGTTTTAATAAAATATTAAGTTAAAACGTATTTAAATTGCTTTATATAGCAGAAAAAAGTGATCACGGTGGCACAGAGAAGAAACATATACTTTCCTTGAGATGTGAGAACAAGCACAAAAAAATTTACGGCTAATAATCTGAGATTTGCCTGTGTAAACGGGGTGATTAAGAAACGAGCTTTGATTGTGATAATATTTATATGTGAACATACTTTTACTTCTTTAACAATTCTTTGCCTATTAATAGTTTCTCGGTATACACATTTTGTTTTCATAAAAAAGTATTATATCTTATTTTATTTCATTTCATTGCGAATATACTACAAAAAAGCAAATTTTGTTTAGAAGAAAATATGAAATTTTATATTTTTCCCCCAAACGGTGATTAATTTCTTCAGGTTTTTCTTCTTATTCCACTGAGCTAAAGCAGCATCAAAACGAGCTGTCACAACGTCTAACGCATTGTTTTATTGCATCATGATTAAACTTGACTTCGAATTTTGAACCCATTCACCCTGCATGAATTGAAATAGAATCAGCCCCTATCAGAATATTCAATGTCAAATGCGTTGAAAAAAAACCTTTGAAAAGCTAAATACTAGTGAAATTTCACTCAAATTTTTAACAACAATCATTAACGTCTAACTTCGATTCATACCCACAAACACCCAGTTTTTATACGCAAAATTATAACTTCAGAAACCATCTATGTACATTTATGTACTCCTCCCCAACGGGACTGAAAGTTAGCTGCTCCCCAACGGAGCAAGTAGGGAGCAGTGCAAAAGCAAAGTAAAAAATAAATTTTTAAATTTCTAGCAATGCTCAGAAATAAATATCATTTTGAGTAGTAACATAAAATAATTTATTTTGAAAAAAAGTTAATTTTTGTGCAAACATATGTACATATTTTCGTTTGTATACCACATAGAAAAGAAAGAAAAAAACATGTTTTTAAGTACACTTAATAAAACCATCAAATGGTTTACAAAAACGTCATTATTTTATTAAAACAAAAATATAATATAAAAATTAAAATTTGCCTGCATTGCTTTTTAAATGCTTTAGTTGAAGCGCTCACCAAGGGCTTCTTTGAGAGCAGCAAGGGAGCGCTTCTTTTTAATGACACCCAATGTTAAAATACAATGAAGTGTGAAATTAGGAAGGGAGCGCTTACTGTTGAATATGGAGCGCTCCAATAGCACTAGTGGAGCGCTTCTGGCCCCGTTGGGTCGTTTCGAATCACAAGCGTCCAGATTTAAAAATAAATATCAATCATAACAAGTAAGAAAGTTTATGTTCGGGCGGAGCCGAACATTAAATACCCGGCGCAAGTATTAAATATATTTTTTTCACGTTTCCGAAAGCTACCGCTACTTGGTAAGCCCGGGGGTGTATCAATTGTGAGTAAATTAGCGTCCTTAAATTTCAAAATATTGAAGTTTCAAGTATTTCTGAAATTTACCGTTATATGAAAAGCGGCCGTAATTCTAGCCCGATTTCAATAATTCTCCACGTTTTGCTTTTATGTGGCAAGCACAATAACTATACCGAGTTTGGTACAAATTGGTAGACCGGCTTACGAGATACATATATGTGATCATAAGTGGGCGGTGCCACACCCGTTTTCCAAAATTTTATCATAAACGTATTTCTTGGTAAAGAATTGTTGCAAGCATCGATTTTGAATAAATTAGCTTTAATATTTTCCGATTTATCGAAGATTTTGTATTTCTCTAATTACCGTGGGATGTGGGCGTGCCTTTTATATAGCAAACGTCAAGCTGTGAGGTTGTACTTTATTGTGCTCTGATTTTGGCTTTCTACTTACTAAGTTCATTGTGCTAATTCTGTGTTAAAGTAGTGATAAAAAGTGCTTATGAGCATCAGAGAGTGAAATAATTGAGCTAAGTGAAAGTTATTGGTTTTGTATTAATGTAAATTTAATTAAATTTCACTAGCATACATTCTAATTTTGCCGAGTCATTTGTTGCTATCATTGTTGTTGTATCCTTTGTAGTTAACTGAATTCATTTTTTTTTGCACATTTGTTCTACTCTTTTTGTTTACTTCTTCTAGTAATTCTTGTCACAGCTGTTTGCGTTGCGTTTATTAAGTGTCATAATTACAGTGATACTCAAACTGTTCGCTACATTTATTTAAAGCTATTTACATCAGCTCCTTAATTGTTATAATTTATTTTGTTTGTCTTTTATTAACGAGTGTATTACATAAATCTTTCAATATGAAGTGCGATCTTGATACTTGCCAAATTAAAAGCGATTCTGAACGCTACTTATCGTGCTGGCTGTGTGATGGTATTTACCATCTGAAATGTGCTGGTTTGACGGGAAGAATCCTGGACGCTATTAATGATGGCAAGGGCCTTCGCTGGCCTTGCGTAAAGTGCAGGTCAACCGAAGTTGATCTTTTTCAAGCTATTTAGGCAAACCAGAAATGGTTTTACAGAAATAGGAAGAGAATTGTCTGTACTGACAGAAAAATTTAAGCATTATGAAAATATGTTTAAATCATTCAAATGCTTAGATACCTTGCAATCTGTTAAGGATATCCGTGTGTCTAAACGTAAGCGTCTTCATAGTCCATCTAAGGAAATTGCTGCCGTTGCACGTCAGAATAATCTTCCGACGGACTTAATTAATTTATCTTCTCCGTGTCCTCCAGCATCAGAATCCTCAGCCTCAAAAGACCGTGTAACGAAATCTGCTTCGGATAATAAAGAGCCTGAAGTGTCTTCCCCTTCCCCCATTGAAGTGGTGGCATCATCTTCAAAGCCTCCACCGCCTTCCCTATCCTCAACTACTAACGCAGTAACTCAACCCCCTCCGCCGGTAGTCCAGTCTGATACGAGGAAACTAGCTGTGGTTCCGCCAAAGAAGTCGATCTTTGTTTCTAGATTTTCGAGAGACACTACCGAAGACGATATAAAGCTTTATATCTCATCAAAAATTACAACTGTCGACTTAAGCATCAGAAAATTTAATTTTAATTACGAAAGAAATATTGCTTCATTTAAAATTTACGTAAATTTAGATAATTTTAATGCGCTGCTTAGGAGTTCTTTTTGGCCCCCCGGAGCTTTCGTTCGTGAATTCGAATATAGGCCCAAAAAAGTAAATAACTTAGCTAATATTCCCCGTCATAACACTGAATCAAAAAACTAATTATTAAATCTGCTTTAAGTATTTATTACCAAAATGTAAGAGGCTTAAATACTAAATTAACGAACTTATACTTTAAAGGCCTTGAATGTAATTATAATATTCTTTCTTTTACTGAAACTTGGCTGAGACCTCACATTTTCAATTCAGAGATTCTTCCAAATAATTATCATATCTATAGACAAAATAGGGAGGACAGAATCGGCGGTGGTGTACTCTTCAATACCATCTGAAGAAGTTAGTCTTCCACACATTCCTCTGATTCAATGATTGTGTTGGGTGATTTTAATTTACCAAGCATATCATGGAACATCATTGACAATGATATCATACCTTTCGCGTCTAGTGTGTGCAACCACGTATTTTTAGAGGAGATGGCTGAACTCTGCCTAACTCAGGTTAATGTACTTCACAATAAGTTTGGTAAAGTATTAGATCTTGTTTATGTTGATGATGCATCTAAGTCCGTTGTAAATAAGTGTGATCCACTAGTTTTGTCCGAAGATGTCTACCACCCTGCTATGGAGGTATCTTACGAAGTTATAAGTGATGGTCAAAATTGCAGTACCCAAGCATACGAACCAAATATTCGCTTTGATTTTTCGAAAGCCAACTTTAAAATGCTTAACAAAAAACTGTCTAAATTGTCGTGGCCTGCATTTAAAGAAAATATTGAAGAAAGCGTTGCACTTTTTAACTTTACTTTACATAAATTATTTGAAAAGCATGTGCCTAAACGCATGTATGTTCCTGAAGAGCAAACACAGTTATGGTTCACTAAAGAACTGAGAAATTTGAAAAACGGAAAGTCGCGTTATTTTAGATTACACAAAAAAACCGGTTTACACTCATACTATGTAAAATACTCACTTTTGCGTCATAAGTTTTTTGAATTAAACAAAAAGTGTTATAAAGCTTACTTGTGTAAAATCAAACGGCGTATAATATATAACCCCAAATCATTTTATGACTTCGTAAACTCCAAGCGAAATGTACGTGGGTTTCCTTCCGCCATGAAGTATCAAAATACCGTCTCTAGTGATAATCAAGCAATTTCTAACACGTTCGATCAGTTTTTTAAATTAAATTAATTAAATTAAAAATTATTCCATTAA
The DNA here is from genome assembly GCF_013731165.1 of Rhagoletis pomonella. Classification (NCBI taxonomy): domain Eukaryota; kingdom Metazoa; phylum Arthropoda; class Insecta; order Diptera; family Tephritidae; genus Rhagoletis; species Rhagoletis pomonella. Next base: position 106,106,061 of record NW_023458556.1, on the reverse strand, counting down.
CTCACATGCTAACATTGACTATCCTTTTAAACTATGTCCAATGAACTCAATAAATATCCCAGTAATATCTCCCGATGATGTAGTAGTTTATCTGAAATCCTTAAAGCAGTCCTTCAGTTATGGTCCTGACCAGATCCCTACTTGTATTCTTATAAGTTGTTCTGATTATCTCTATGAGCCGTTAACAGCGTTATTTAATTTATCTCTTGAAGAGGGCGTTTTTCCTACTATATGGAAGGAATCGTTCATAACCCCGTTACATAAAAGCGGTAGCAGATCTTCAGTGGAGAACTACCGGGGAATAGCTAAGCTTTCTGCAATTCCTAAATTATTTGAAGCAATTATAACAAATCAGTTGACGCATTCTATCCTTTCTAGCATTTCATATAGTCAACATGGATTTTGCAAGGGCAAATCAACTTCTACAAATTTACTCGAATTAACATCCTATATCTCAAAAGCATTTAGTGAAAGCAAATCGGTTGATGTTATATATTCTTACTTCAGTAAAGCATTTGATAAAGTGTGCCACTCGTTGCTCATCTACAAACTTGATCTTCTTGGTCTTCCACCTAATTTTCTACGTTGGATGTCTTCATACCTCTATGATAGATCACAAAGGGTAATCTTTAAAAATACTATCTCTGACGTCATTGATGTTACTTCAGGAGTCCCTCAAGGTAGCCACCTAGGCCCGGTTCTGTTCTTGCTTTTTATAAACGATATTTCTACAGATATACAATTTTCCAAAATTTTAATGTATGCAGATGATGTAAAGCTTTATAAATCGTACGTTTCAATTAAAGAAAGGTCTTTGCTACAATCAGACTTAGACAGCATGGCTTACTGGTGTCAAGTAAATCTTATGCCTCTAAATCTTAAGAAATGTAAAGTAATGAGCTTCTCGCGAAGAGCTGTTCATCCCGCTTCTTATACAGTAGGTAACCATAACCTGGAACAGGTATACAATTTTGTAGACCTTGGTATCACAATGGATCCTAAGCTTAATTTTAATCTTCATATTAATGTGACAGTCAACAAGGCTAAAGGTGTACTTGCATTTGTGAAACGATGGTCAAAAGAATTTTGTGACCCTTATATCACTAAAACCCCGTTTACAACATTAGTTAGGCCAATTCTGGAATACGGTTCGGTGGTTTGGAATCCAAGGTATCAAATTTACTCAGACAAGATAGAATCAACTCAAAAACAATTCCTACTTTTTGCTTTAAGAAATTTCCGTTGGGATTCTCAATATAACCTTCCACCTTATACGAGCTGATTAAAGCTTATTAATCTTCCTACACTTTCCAGCCGCAGGCAAATGCTTGGTACAATTTTTATAGTTAAATTACTAACAGGCTCAATTTCAAGTCCGCTTCTTCTTGGCGAAGTTAGCCTTAATGTTCCCTCCCAGGTATCAAGACACTTTTGCCCCCTATTTCTGAAAGCTTGTAAAACTAATTTTGAATTGCACGACCCACTCCGTTGCCTATGGCAGGATTTTAACTCTCATTCCAGCACGTTTGATATATCAGACCCGCTTTTCAGCATTAAGAAATCGATACTGTCCTCTCTCAATAAATGAATCATTAAAATAAAGACATAAAATCGGCTCATGAATTTAGTTCTGTAGCTGAACAGTTTTAGATCTCGACTCTTAACAAACTCCTGCATATCGTGACTCAGCGCAAAAATTGAAAATACTGGTTCCGTACGTCATGTGCACTGCGCCCCTCGTGCGGATGGGCGGGTATGGAGGGTAAAAACCGTTGGGATATTATTATTATTATTATTATTGTCCGATTTTAAAAATTTTCGGTCATTTGATATGCTGTACCAAGACCAACAACTGTGCCAAGTTTGGAAGAAACTGGTGCAGCGGTTACCTATATATACACATGTAACCATAAGTGGGCGTTGCCCATTATTGAAACCTACATACCAAATTTCGTTGAGATATCTCAATTTTTGCTCGAGTTATCGTGTGCACGGACGGATGGACAGACGGAAAGACGGACCGACAGACAGACATGGGTTAATCGACTTCTCTATTCATTCTGAGCATTCATGTATACATTTGTCTATATCTATCTCGATTCGTTTTGACTGTTACAAACAACCGTTATTTGAACAAAGTTAGTATACCCTTGTGCACAAGTGCGCTCGGGTATAAAAATCATAGGTATGCCATTTTTAGGAGCTATTAAGGCGCCAAAATATCGAATACGGGACATTAAAAGAAAGACAGAACATTTGGCGTCCCGTATGAAATAAATAAATTACCAGGACAATTGACGAAAAAAGAGGACAGTCCAGAGTAATCCAGGACGGATGGTCACCGTAGCTACTATAAGTGTGCCAAATTTCATTGAAATACGTCCAGCCGTTTTAACGTGAAAGAGCTACGAACAAACACACTCACTCACAAACTTTCACATTTATATTACATATGTACATATGTATGTATTAAATAGTAGGAGTATATGATATAGTAACAAGTAAATATTTAATTAAAGTAAATCTTTTCGGGATTCAATTTGTCTGTATCGTTTTCCACTATTAAGCTTGGCTAATATATAGTCAGGGCGCTCTTCATCATTGGAGTACAAATTGAGCTTCTTACTATTGATTAGGGGGTGCCGCGTTCAGGAAAAAATTATAACTTTTTTTTTTTTTTTTTTTTTTTTAGTTTCTCATGATAGGATAATCTTTTCGCCGATGGGCTGGTGCTGAAAATTCCCCAAATAGTTATTTACATTTTGGCCAAGCTTATCCTCCAATTTGTGGTATAACAAAAATGGATAAACCTACAGTTTTACGCCGCCTCCGAACGGAATATGTATGAATTATGTATGTATATGAGACAGTGTTGCCACAAAACAATTACCAAATTCCTTAAAAACATACGAAAAATCCTCAAAATCCGAACAAATTACTCAAAATTTTCTTATTACAGTTATGAGTATTGTGTACTGCACACTATTTACAGGTACTTAGTATAAGAAATAATTACATTCTCTAATTCAATTGGTACATTTGTTCTTGCGGTTCAAACAAGGTATTTCCGTTATTTTTTATGCCTTGGTTTGTATATAATATTGCTGAGGCTATATCAGTGCTCAATCTGGTCCTCAAGGCAGTCCTACACATTTTTAAACTACTAAATATACGTTCTACTGAAGCATTAGAAAGGGGCAATATTACTAATGCAGATATAATTTTATTTCATTGGGAAACTTATATGAATCTGAAGAGTCTTTTAATTCAAAACCTTTTCCTATAATTTTCTGGATCTAATGAAGAATCAATATCCTTATGATCGAACAATGCGTGTTCTCTCCATTCGTTACCGATATTTTGCGAGTTCAAAATAACATTTTGAATATTTAGCAGCAAATGCAGATGTGCTTAAGAGCGAAATACACCACACAAGCGGCTTGACAAACCAAGCGAAATATCCCTTTGCCTAAAGCTATTAATGTTGTGTATGGGGGTGTTTGAAGGTTTGACCAGCCGTTTGAGGGAAATGTGGACAAAAATTAAAATTTTTTGATTTTATGACCGCCATGTTGACTTTTGATCAAACCGCTTACGTTGTGTATGATAAAATCGACTCAATCGAAGAAAACCAGACCCTTTTACATTGTAAACCGGAAGAAAACTAAAATTCTTTGCTTGAACGAGTCATGCTTGCATGGTGTATGGCGAAATGGGAAAAGTAGGTTTGAAGAATGTTTGACAAGCCACTTGTGTGGTGTATTTCGCTCTTTATAAAACTTCGGAAAGTTTTTGTTCAAAAATTTGCAGAGAGATTTAACAACTCTCTTGTGTACAACATGGCTGCATTTGTTATCTGCAAATATATCGAGAGAAAATTCCTCAAAATAAAAATCCTCAAAAAATAAATCCTCAAAAAATACTCAAGCGCACCCAAAATTCCTCACGTTTTGAGGAATTACTCACAAAGTGGCAACACTGATATGAGAAGCTTTGTCATGGCAGAACTACACTCGGAGGTTTGTTATTGCCTGGTAGTACGCACGTCTAACTACTCAGCCAGAGCGGCCGTCGAAATACGGTGCCCTAATTGATATTTATATGTAGGTAAATGTGGGTCATTCCAGTAAAGTAGATTCGACTGTCGTGTGAAATGCATAGTTGCCAACTTGGTGCTTTAAGCACTAGATTTAGTGCTTTTTGAAAATTAAAACGCAAAAAGAAATGGTTTAGTGGCTAGTGCCTTTTTTAGTGCTTTTTTCTGAACTCAGATTTCTCATATATGTATAGTTAAAACATGGCATAATTTGAAATATTTATAAGCGCTGGTAGATTAGATCTGCAGAATTTCTCTAGCACGTCAGAAGATATCCTAGGGAGCGTCTCATTACGCTGCATTACAAAATTCTACATCGCAAAATTCTGCAAAATGTCAAAAAATTCTGCTCGATCAAAATTCTGTATTTTTTAAATTCTGCTTTTTCTAATTCTTTTTTTCAAAATTCTGCTTTTGAAAGTTCCGCATTTTGAAATTTTGTCTCACAAAATCCTACTTTTCGCACTTTCGTCTTTCAAAATTCTGCTTTTGTGGTAGATAAAATCTGACAAAATTTACCATATTCGCATCTTTGGCTGTGTGCCAATCGGTAACTTTTTCTCTGTGGTGAGACGGGTTGGAAAAATTTACTATGGTGAACGAATAAATTGAATTTTGCTGTGACAAATGCAAAGTAAAATTTTGACAATTGAAAAACCAAACAAACGCTCGTGCGAATGCTTTATTTTTGTGTTTGCGGAAATTGCTAAAATTGATATCTACTTTATAACTTGCAAGTAACGTACGCCTTTTTATGCTTTTTATAAGCTTTTATTATAAGTTTTTATTTAACTTGGTCATCCCGCGCAAATCGCGGAAATTTCAAATCGATTTTAAACTGACTTCCCGACAAGTTAGAGACTTGAAATTTTCAGCATAGTTCCAATCACGATGACAATGCAATTTAAAATATAAATGAATTCACCGTATGGTCCAGGGGTCTTGATTCAAAGGCGGTCAAAAAATAGTAAGATTTATGGCTAACAGAGCGTAATTTGCCAAAGAACGTAAAACCACTATAAAATTGTTAAAGCTGTCGGCGATAGTGTAGCAAAGCTACTTGTGGCAAATTCTGATATCAACCTAGTCTAGATATGAACCTCGTTGTAAGAATTAGAAGACTCCACATGTCGCCCCGACAGAAGAAGTTAAATATTGCACCTAAATATATGCCAGGCTACAACGGAAATGGACGACACGCCATTTCTTTAAATAAAATTAACTGCTGCTATATGTACATATGTATGTTTATACAAACCATAAGCAAACATTTTGCTTGCCAAATCTTCTGTTCTCTTTCATTGCAAGTTGAATTATTTTAATATCTATTGCAAAATTTTGTACATAAAATGAAATAACACTTTTTAATATACAACGCTTTTATAAATGGACTAAAAATTATAAAATAAAATAATGTAAAAAAAATATTTTTTAAAAACAAGCTTTTATTTAACATGTACAATCAAAGGAATAAAATAAAGTAGTGTAACAAAAGATTTTTTAGCAAGAAAATTTTGTCAAAACTGCACTAAAATGAATAAAATAAAATAAGTTAAGGTCTCGTTAAAGTTACTAAAAGCCATTTAGTGAAAGGAATTATTCAAACTCTAATGAAAATTACTAACAATATGTACTAATTTACTTCGTTTTTAAAAAAGCTTGTCGCGCGAATAGCAAACCGACATTTAAATATCTGCATACATACATATACATACATACCTAACCAATTATGCATGTACGCTGAATTCGCCGACAAGCTTTTTTGAAAACGAAGTAAATTAGTACAAATTGTTAGTAATTTTCATTAGAGTTTGAATAACTCCTTTCACTAAATGGCTTTTAGTAACTTTAACGAGACCTTAACTTATTTTATTTTATTCATTTTAGTGCAGTTTTGACAAAATTTTCTTGCTAAAAAATCTTTTGTTACACTACTTTATTTTATTCCTTTGATTGTACATGTTAAATAAAAGCTTGTTTTTAAAAAATATTTTTTTTTACATTATTTTATTTCAGCTTTCATTTTGATTTTGACTCTTTATTACCGCCAAACAATATTAGGTTTATTCCACAAGCTACTCGAAGTCACTTCGAGTGGCACATACATACGCGTTCCACAAGTAAGTTTTAGAGTTTCTTTGATATACGCTCAGTGCTGCCGCGCCGTCTCAAGAAAATATATCCCTGACCAAGCCAAAAATGTATCCAAATGTATCCAATTTTCTTTTTTTACATATACATCTCATAATTTGTAAGAAAACCAAACATTTTCATGAAAAAAACATAATTTAACCCATCTTAAGGGCTTGGAATACATGTGCATAAAATGAAACATTTGTAGTTTCAATTTATAAAGTACATTTTTTGTGCATAAGTATTTTGCAAAGTAAATATAATAAATAGCAAGCACACTATAAAAAGAGCATGTAAAACTACTACTGAAAAGTATCTATTTTTCAACAAGAATCTGTATAAATATACGTATAAGATGTTCAGTATTTGATTTTGAACTTGAGATCTTTAAAATATACACATAAATACACATATATAGACTGTTTAATATTGCAAAAATTTTTAAACTACAAATACATTTGAGTAGCTTACTTGCAAAGTGCGCTATGTAAAATTTTTTCGATTCTTAGTTTTTGGCGGATTACGTACCAGTATTTAAAGTAGTTTCATGTCCAATAAGAACAGAGTGCAAAATCTTTTTATATTCTGAAAAAATAGCATCAAATGTTAAGTCTTCTTCAAAAAGTCGCTATCATACTTATTTATGAACTTTCAAAAGTATCAATCTTCTGATGAACTTAGAAAGCTGCTTTAGGTCGTATAGACTGTTAATGTTATCTTATTACATGTTATGTTATGTTACAATTTTATAAGGCTCCTATTTATCCAAATTTTCAGGTAATAATAAAAAAGATTAAATTTAAATGTTACTTAGTGTCGTAGTCGCTTTTTCAAATTTATGGCTTTCTATTATAAAATCACATAACGCTGTTTGCAAGTGTACTACTCATTTCCTACTAATAATTAACATTACTTTATTTTAAACATGTTATGTGTAATTTTGCTCTTGCGACAAATTTGGTATGTAAGAGTAAACAGGCAATGATTAATTTTATTACACGGCGTGCGAATTTGCACACATTAAAAGAGGAAACTGGTTACCTCTCTTAATATGCGCAAATAAACAAAAAAATTTTAAAGTGTATTTAAAGTCTTTTCAGTAAAATTCATAAAAGTTTCCTTAAATAAATCAAAGTTAGTTTTTTAAACTACATTGAAATCTTCTTTCTTTTTAAATTAACAAATGAAAATATGTGATATGAAAGAGATTACTACAGAAAGAGTATAATTTACTTTATATACATATGTATATCGTCGTTTAAAGTACAAAACCGGGTATCGTCATTCTGCAAAACCGCGTAACTGACATTTGCTGCCAAAAATTGGATTTGCTCACACAAGCTCTTGGCTCAATCCTTATCCATTCGTCCTGAAATATACTAGCCAGAAATGCGATTGCTTTATAGAAAAGAGAACCATTTTGAAATATAAGTGTTTTTACTCTCTAGAAAATAATTTATGCAACGTCACATACGCGGTTTTGCTTTTTGTTGATACGCGGTTTTCTACTTTAAACGACGATATGTATATTAAGATCTTGCTTAAAGCATCCTTTAAGCTTATTAAAGCAATTGCACTTATACCTATTTTGGTGAGATCTCTTCATATCGAGCCCTAACCGCCAAAATAACGTAAACGACATTTTTTTCCAAAATTTTCTTTTTGATGCAGAAATATTCCTAGAGCATCTAGATGCATTTCT
>NW_023458556.1:106096030-106098030 GCF_013731165.1 Rhagoletis pomonella | reverse complement strand
ATATTTTTTGCTGTATGGTGTAACTTAATTATATGAGCACAAGTGTATGTAAAAAGTGAGCAAATCAGTGCTGTCGCTGTCACTCCAATTGGAGTTTTTACTCACTCACTTTATCACTCCGTCGCTTCTCTTTCAATTAATCACCCCAATTTTGTATATTAATTTTTTACAAAAAAAAAACATTTTATCTGATCATTCCAAGAATGTTATAAATTATAAAATTTCCAAAAATAATTTTATAATATTTAGTGCCGTTTTCTGAAGTAGTTTTTAAAATTTATTTGCCTAAACACATTTTTTTTTCAGAACAAAATGTGTAAGAGACTTTTTCACAGCTTTAAATTTCCGATAAGTTGTCTTAAAACGAGTTATAAAATTTCCAATTTGAAAAAAAAATGTTCCCTTTGTTATTTATATGGAATATAAAACTTCGCAATATCTAAATCTTTATATTAAGCACGATATTAACATTTTTGGCAGGCGTATATTCTCACAGTTCCAAGAATATTTCTGAAGGGATTTCCAAAAAAATAGTAGATTTTTTGAACCAGTCCAATGTACACACATTACCAGGTTTTCAGAATACGCCAGATCTTGGAAAATACCCGCGAGAAAAGGATCGACACTCACGATCTTTTTGTCGACTTTAAAGTCGCTTTCGACAGCACTAAACGGAGTTTCCTATACGCCGCTATGTCTGAATTTTGCATCCCCGCTGAACAGATATGGCTCTGTAAAATGACGTTGAGCAATAACACCAGCTCCGTCAGAATTGGGAAAGAGCTCTTCGAGCCGTTCGTCACCAAATTAGTGGTGATAATTTCGATACAATTGTACTTTTTTGATACAATTTCATGGGCGTCGCTACCTAGGGGCAGGGGGGCACTCGCCGCGGTTGAGCGCCAACAGGCTCGCTAAGTAAGCATACACAGAGCTTATTTCCGAACTGCAGAAACGTCAAAACCTTGTATGAATTGCTATCCGGCCTTTATCTGCCGAACGAATCGCCGGATAAATTTATTCCTCAGTTAGGTTAATTTCAGTTTTGTTTTTGCTTCTCCAGACGCCAATATCCAATTCCTATGTAGAATTGCTCAGTGATTCCGAAAATCGAGTTAATTTTTTTCTATGGATACGTTTCCGGTATATTTGCAATTTATTTAAATAAAAAAGTGGTTCCACTTAATCGCGTATCTCTTACGAACTAATAAAACAACCGTAATGTGAAATATGGCAAACGAATGCCAATGAAATTCTTCATAAACCGTATATACATCACTTTTCGATAGGACTGATAGTTTTCATGATACAAAAAGAAGGTAGTTTCATTTCAAAATTTTTGACAAAAAATAAGTTTTTGAAGTTTCATAAATTGTACAAAATTATGAGCTGCCTTGCCACATTGACAGGAATCAAACAATACATCAGAGGATTTAATGTTGTGCATGGGAAATGTTCGGTTATTTGTGCAATTATATTTTGGAGGGAGCGGAGGGGGAAGAAGTGGGGCACCTAAAACTCCAGTCATTAGAAATAGCGCAGTATAAACTTGCATAAAAGTCATCCTTCGCCCCCGTGCCTTTCTACAGGGACTCGGGGCCTATTTCGAAATAGAGTAAAATTAGCATTTTCACAATCCACAGTATTTTTAGGTAAAATCCATGTGATGTGGAATTTTCCACATCATGATTTTTACACGGGCGTACCTGTACTGCCGCATTCCACGCACTCACACTGCGAACTGAGGAGCCCTAGCGCTCCGCCGGTTCTATTGCCGGCCAACGCCCGGCCTGTGGCTTATGATATTGACTTCAACACAATTTCAGCGCTGCAGCTCTGCTGCAGTGTATCCCGCGGAGCCCTGGTGCTCCGCCGGCTCTGTCGTCGGCCAACGCTGGTAGTCAGCAAACCTCCGGCAAAAATATATTAAAATTAAACTCGACTGCTCGATTTAAGTAACGCGCAAATAATGCCGCTCAATTTATTTTCATTTTATCTCC
>NW_023458556.1:106089391-106095930 GCF_013731165.1 Rhagoletis pomonella | reverse complement strand
GCAATAAAGCTAAAATTTGTTGAAGGTGCTGTACCAAAGTTACGACAAGCCGCAACTGCACCGTAATAACCAGTATATGTACATACATATGTACATATAACTGTACATAAAACCACGCCACTTTGACACTGAACAGTAACAACGAGTAGCGGTATGCAGAACAACGCCAACGATAGGTATCGCTAAGCCGTGGCGCGATACAGCAACAACAACTTTAACTACAGCGAAGTCAACAGCAAGAGCGAGCAGGAAAGCACAGCATAGCGGTTTGCAGTATGTATGGTGCACAGTGTGCAAATTTCGACCAAATTTTCCTTTAAATTTTAAAATTTTCCACTTGTATACATATAAACCAATGTACATACATTTATATAACATACATTCATTTTACATCTGTTTTATATTCAAAATTTTCAAATTTCTTTACATTTAAAATTTTCAAATTTATATTACATACATTCATTTTACATCTGTATTATACTCAAATATTTTAAATTACTTTCAATACACACATTTACATATGTACATAAATGTACCTGTTTTTTCTTTTGGAATTTCAGCTTCAGTGGTACAGTTATGTGCAAATACTAATATTTTTTTGTGAAACGTAACTTTTGAACAATTTAAAGTGTTTACTAAAATTTTTCTTCAATTCTTTTCAACATTAGGCAAGAGTCAGATTTTGGAATTTTCATTAATTTTTCTTTTTTTTCAAATATTCGATTTAAAAAAAAAATATAAAAAAAAAAATCATACGAATTTTCGCCTGTGCCATTGCCGTGCTTTTATACTACAACTTTTAGAATTTCGTTTGAAATATGGTAAAATATTCCAAAGATTATAATTATCAATAAACGTTTTCCTCAGTTTTCTATGCCGTGGTAGCCAAACTTCAAATATTCGACTTTAGTCAAATAATTCTTGTTTTCAATAATACAATAGTTCGATAGTTTTTATAGATCTTTTGCTTTGCGTGTGTGCCAGATGTCAGATGTCGAACTTGTATTCAAAGATTTACAAGCAAAATTTTCAAAAGTTACCAAGCGTGTTCTTCAAAGCCGTCCACTTTCAACAAATCGGGAAAAAGTTGACGAATATAAGAAATCTTTAATCGAAACTTACAACGATATTTTAATTCAAGTAAAAAGTTCGGAAAAACAAGGAAACAAACCAGCTTCTATAATTAAAAGTTTACCGCGGTGCAGAGAAAAACTACTTCAGTGTTTTCAAAAAATTGGGTGTAAAGCTTTAGTACCCGAAGATTTTTCAGTTCTTATAAAAGAAGATATTTTAAATTCTGAAGTAGATTCCGACGACGACTTTGCTGACGCTTGTTCAGCTGGAACACCAGAAGTTTTCACCGTTAAAAAAAGTTGTTCTTTGCCTTCATTTAAAGATTTTTTACAAATTGAAGAAACGCCTTGCGTAACGATTAGTTCACCGAATATAAATTTTACTGAATATACAAACGACATAAAAATGGCAACACCTGAACAAAAGAAATCTTTTATTAGCTTGTGTGCGTCTATTATCCGAGAAAACTATAGTGGTGACCCCCTATCGCTCGACTCATTCATTGACAAAATAAACTTAATTGAAGAATTATCGGATGAAAATTTAACTACGACATTTATAGCATTTTTAAAGTCAAAACTCGAAGGCAAAGCGCGTGAGGTTTTACCCAGTCAAATAATTTCAGTGGATCAAATAAAGGTTGTGCTACGCAGTAGAATCAAACCAGATAATTCCAAAGTTGTCTCTGGCAAAATCGCGTCATTACATATTACTAATAACAACTATGCCGATTTTGTGAAGCGAGTAGAGGAACTATCTGATACATTAGAGCGATCTTTAATTATTGAGGGTATGACTCAAGCAAAAGCCCATGAGTTAGCGGTAGAGCAGACAGTAAATGTTTGCAGGCTGAACACACTTTTACGGATTCGAAAGATGTAGTCGCAAAAATGATTGTAGAACACAATAATGAAGTCAAAGAGCGACAGGTGTTATCTTTTAGGTCACGGGCAAATAGACCAAATAGTTTTCGAGGAGGTTTTAGAGGGCATAGCAACCATGGCTATCACAACAATAGTTTCAGATTTAATAACGGCAATACAAATAGGCACAATAATGGCAATAACACAAGGCACAACAATAATCAAAATAATTACAATAGAAGTAACAATTTTAACAATAGACAAAATAATTACAGAAATAGCACAAGCAATCGTTCGGCAAGCAACAGAAACAACTCTTCGCGTTCAAATTCTAGAAACACTTCTAATGTTCGATTTTTAAACGCCGATGCCCCTCAGGAGCGAACACTGGGGGAGCAGGAGCTAAGCAATTAAACGTAGTTACCCCTGAAAAATCAATTTACTGCTTGAATCTTAATTATTCAGATTTTATTGAATTAAATTGTACCGATTCTTACAAATTATGCTCGTTTCTCGTAGATTCACAAGCAGACATCTCATTAATCAAAATTTCCAGTTTAGCAAGAAATGCCGCAATTAACAGCAGTAAAACAATTAATATCATTGGTGTAACAACAGAAACGGTTACAACGTTGGGAACCGTAAGTACAAACTTGATTGTATCAAATTTTTTTATTCCGCACACGCTTCACGTTGTAGATGACAGTTTTAATATACCTTCTGACGGCATACTAGGCAAGGACTTTTTAAAGACGAACAGATGTATTATTAACTACGCAAACGACAGTATAACTATCGGCATTGGGACAGAAAGCATTAAAATAGCAATTTTACCCGGTTCAAATACCGACACTTTAGTAATTCCTCCAAGATGTGAAGTTTATCGTTTATTTAAATTTACTAATTCCAAAACCCCTGTTTTCGTAGACCCTCACGAGCTTTGTTCTGGTGTTTTCACCGCAAAATGCGTCGTTGACACTAAAAATCCAATTTTAAAAGTAATAAATACTACGGACGAGGTAAAACACGTTCGAAACTATAACATCAAAGCCGAGGATATAAGTAACTATAATGTCTACAAAATAAACGACACTTCCAAAGAGACAAAACGTTTAGAGGAACTAAAGTCAATTTTACAAAAACAAATGCCAAAATATGCTAAAAACGAATTGCTCGAATTATGCCTACAATACGCCGATGTAACAGGCCTTAAAAACAGACCTTATGACACTCAATAACTTTTATGAACAGAAACTGCGACTGAATGACAAGACTCCCGTTTACATCAAAAACTATCGTTTGCCGTACTCACAACGCGAAGAAATAAATAGACAAGTCGATACTTTACTGCGAAACGACTTAATCGAGCCAAGCTCTTCAAATTATAATAGTCCATTAATTTTAGTACCAAAAAAAGATCCATCCGGCCAAAAATCGTACCGCATATGCGTTGACTTTAGGGCGGTTAATAAAAAGCTTATCGCTGACAAATTTCCACTAGCACGTGTGGACGACATATTAGACAACCTTGGTCGAGCAAAATACTTTTCGACTTTAGATCTGTTTTCTGGTTTCCATCAAATTCCATTGCATAAAAACTCGCGAGATATAACATCTTTCAGCACTGACAAGGGAGCTTTTCGCTGGAAGGTTTTGCCATTCGGTTTAAATGTAGCACCGAATTCTTTTTCTCGAATGATGTCAATAGCCTTTTCAGGCATTTCTCCAAATCAAGCTTTTTTATACGTTGATGACATCATAGTTATAGGTTGTAGTGAGACTCACCATTTAAAAAATCTAGCTAAAGTGTTCGAAACATGTAGAAAGTTTAATCTCAAGCTAAACCCCACAAAATGCAATTTTCTTCGTTCTGAGGTAACATTTTTAGGGCACAAGTGCTCAGAAAAAGGACTGCTGCCAGACGATTCAAAAATTAACGCAATAAAAAAGTATACAAAAGTTTTGTAACAAAACCTTCAGATAAAGACGCTGTTCGTCGATTCGTTGCGTTTGCAAATTATTATAGACGCTTCATACCTAACTTTGCGTCGCTGGCAGCACCTTTAAATAGACTGAGTCGAAAAAATGTAGAATTCTTATGGGACAACGCTTGTGAAACTGCATTTAAAATTAGCCTTAATGTCTCCTAAACTTTTGCAATATCCTGATTTCACTAAGGAATTTTTAATAACAGTAGATGCTTCGAAAAACGGGTGCGGTGCTATATTAAGCCAAAACCATAATAACAACGATTTACCAGTATGTTTCGCTTCTAAATCTTTCAACAAAGCAGAACAAAATAAACCAATCATAGAACTTGAACTTTTAGCTATATATTTCGCGATTAAGCAGTTTCGACCCTATGTTTACGGCACTCACTTTAAGGTGAAGTCTGACCATCGACCTTTAGTTTATCTTTTCAACATGAAGGATCCGTTTTCGAAACTTGCTAGAATACGGCTAGAACTGTCAGAATACGACTTTACAATTGAATACATAAAAGGTAAATCAAACGTTGGAGCAGACGCACTTTCACGCATTACCATTAACGAACTAAAAGACTCTACAAAACATGTTTTAGCTATGAAAACGCGATCAATGACAAGAACAATGGAATTACAAAACGAAAACAATTACACGGACAGCCCTACAGTACAAGTTTACGATAAATTTTCATACAATTTTTCTAAAGATATTCCGCGAATAGTAACGCATTTTCGCTACGATAAAGATAACAAAATTTCAAATATTCAAATATGTGCACATTTAAAACACAAAAAACAAGAATTACTTAATTTTGCGAATGTTAACGAAACAACTTGTTTAGACGAGTTACTTTTGAGGCTTGATGCTAAAGCCGGCAATCGCAATATTAAGCAAGTAGAATTGCCAAAAGATGATATATTTTTCAATAATTTCTCTATTTCAAATTTAAAAACCAGCGGTAACAATATTTTAAAATTTTTACAAATCGTATTAACAGAACCGGTAGAAACAGTAACTGACGATGATAAAAAGTTAAAGTTAATGACCATTTACCATAATGACCCCATAACAGGCGGTCACTGCGGAATTAAAAAACTTTATGCAAAATTACGTACAAAATATCACTGGAAAAATATGACCCGTGATGTATCCAAGTTTGTTAAAAATTGTTCAAAATGTTTATTAAACAAGGTTAAACCTAAAAACAAGGAAAATCTTGTATTAACGCCAACACCTTGCAAACCATTTGATATTATTGTAATCGACACATTAGGACCCCTACCAGAGTCAAATAATGGTAATAGGTTTGCAATTACCATTATATGCGATTTAACAAAGTATTTAGTAACAGTAGCTGTTCCAGATAAAAGCGCTAAAACGATTGCATCTGCCATTTTCGAAAGTTTTGTCTTAACTTACGGTGTAATGAATTCCATTAAATCCGACTTAGGCACCGAATTTAAAAATGAAATTTTCACTGAATTAACCAAACTTTTAAAGGTTAAACATGATTTTTCAACCGCACACCATCATGAAACTGTGGGTACTATCGAACGTAACCACAGAGTTTTTAATGAATATTTACGAGCATATTTAAATGAAACATTTTCCGATTGGGATGTTTATTAAAAATATTTTACATTTTTACACAACAAAACAACTAATACAGTTTTCGATAATAAATTTTCCCCATTTGAATTAATATTTGGGAAAAAGGCCACAGTGCCAGAAGACTTAAAAAAGAACAAATTTACCCGATTTACAATGTAGAAAACTACGCGAAAGAAGTTAAATATCGAATGCAAAAGTCGCACAAAATCGTTAAAGAATTAATTAATAAACACAAAATTCGAAACAAACTAATATATGATAAAACGGCGCGTCCGTTATCAATTAGCGTTAATGACAGGGTTCTTATTCAAAAAGAACCACGGAATAAGCATGAAAACATATACCAAGGGCCATACGTTATAACAAAAATTGACGGTGTAAACGTCACAATTTTTGATGAAGCAAAAAACAAAGAAAAAACAGTACACAAAAATAGAATTCATAAAATAAAATAATACAAAATTTTCTTGTATATGTATATACGTATGTATTATTACTTTCACTTTATTACCTTATAAACAAAAACAAAAATGTACAAAACAAAAAAATAATAATCTGAAATGTACAAATTTTATATATGAAATCTAGCTCAAAAGAAAACAAAAACAATCAAAACAAACTATTATAAGTGTTTACAATATATTTTTCCACAAAATTGTAATATAAGATTTTTTTGTTTCCAAAATACTAAATGAATTTATTAAACCAAAAGGATTTTTCATACATTGTTAAAATTATAGTTCAAAAAATCTAAATAAAAATATTAAAACAAAAAATTTAAATTAGATTTTTCATAAGCAATTAATATGTATTTATGTAAAACTCAATCAAATAGCCTCATAAGTTATTTACGAAAATGATTACTCAATTTTATTTCACAAATACGATACTTTGCCAATTAAATAGCTTTTAATAAATAAAATAAGTAATAATTAAGTAAATACAATAGCTTTTATTAAAATATCTAATATTTACCAAAACTTAAATTGATTTGAACGAACGAAT
>NW_023458556.1:106086437-106089291 GCF_013731165.1 Rhagoletis pomonella | reverse complement strand
ACAAATCTTACAATTGTGTATGATGGACCGTATCATGTTTTTCACCCTCGGGATCCAATACTGCGCTCGGATGAGGCACAACATCAGCTGATTTTCTCCGTGTAAGTTGATGGACAAACTGGACGAAGAGACGGGACAACCTGCAAGTATAGGGAAGAATGATAGGATGGCGTTCATTGTAGGACAAGTCGCGAGATGCGCCAAGACGACCACCCGCCCACATAATGTCGTCTTTGTCGATGAACGAGTTAAGAGGCAGGACTTCACTTTTTCCGTCGATGGATTTTCCAGACTTTAACCGTTTAGTCGTTGCCTTAATTTCGTCGGCCGAAATTAAGCAAGACTCCGCCTCAAATGAAGACTTTGTTTTTGGATGTGTTCTTTGGAAAAATCTCACGATGTAAGATATAACTCTCAAAGCCCGTGAAAAATCAGAAAATCGATCAAGAATGTCGTTACAGTCGTTTACCTTTGTTGTTGCATGAACATGCACCCTTTTTTCTTCAATGGTTGTGTCGTAGTCCGATTCTTGTGCTGGCCATTTTGAATTATCTTCTTGTAACCAAGAAGGAGCCTGCCACCACAAGATGTTGTTGACCAGTTCGTTGGCCGCCAGTCCCCTGCTAGCCAGATCTGCCGGGTTGGACGCCGAGTCCACGTGACGCCAATTTTTGTTTCCTGCCTTCTCTACTATTTTTGTTATTCTGTGAGCAACAAATGTTGACCACGAGCACGGAGGTTTTCGTATCCACGCTAACACTATCGTTGAATCCGTCCAAAGATTAACCTTTAAATGGTCGAAATTGAGGTTATCGATGACTGCTTCCATTGTTTCTGCGCCACATAATTCCAATCAGAGCAAAGATATTGTTTTAACTGGGGCTACTCTTGTTTTCGCTCTGAGTAGATTGACGAAGATTTTGGGCCTCATGCATAAAAAGTGAGCTTAAGCTCCGACTCGTTTTTCAATACAAATTCTTGAGCTTGAGCTCACCCTTTCAGTGCAAAAATTGAGTCTGAGCTTAAGCTCACTTTTTATGCATAAGGCCCTTTGTCTTCAGTCTCAACTCTCAGAAAAACGGTAGCCGCATACGCTTTTTCCGATGCATCACAAAACCCATGTATTTCAACGTCGTCAGACGGAGAGAAATAGACCCATCTTGGTATGCGGATGTTATTGATGTCGGTGTAATCGTTCACAAATGCTTGCCAACGATCCATGGTATTTGAGGACACAGTTTCGTCCCAATCTGTTCCTTCTAACCAAATGTTCTGCATTATGATTTTGGCAACGATTATGACTGGTGCCAGCCAACCAAGTGGGTCGAATAGTTTGGCGATTGCTGAAAGTATCGCCCTTTTCGTAAAAACGTCTCGACTTTCTATGGATTTTGCTGAAAAGTAGAAATGATCTGAGGGGGCATTCCACCTGATACCAATAGCTTTTACTGTACTGGTATCTTCGAACTCAAGAAAGTCTTCGCTTAGCAAGTTAGGTTTTGGTATTCCCTTTAAAATTTGACCGCAGTTCGAAGTCCATTTTCGCAGTGGGAAACCAGATGACTGCAATACTTGTGAGATTTCATCTCGAGCTCTTATCGCGGAATCGATGCTATGTCCACCGGCAAGTACGTCGTCCACATACATGCATTTTCGCAATATGTTTGCTGCGATTGGATAAGAGCTCTCTACATCGTCAGCAAGTTGATGTAATGTCCTTATAGCGAGGTACGGAGCACAGTTAATGCCAAAGGTGACCGTTTTCAGTTCGTATAAACTGACTGGCTCCTGTGGGCTGGTACGAAAGGTGACAGGTAATAAGATCAACGGAAATAAGGTCAATTGACTTTATTTCCCACCCTGGTGCGAAATAAAGTCAATTGACATTATTACCTTTTTAAAAACGAAATAAAATCAATTGACATTATTTCTCTTTCAAACATTAAATTTGCTTAGCTTCGCGGCGGCCCGCGTCAGCGCGCCACACCGCGCGCGTCGCGCTCGCGCTCGCGCCCAGCGTACCCAGCGCGACCGGCGCGCACACCACGTCACGCTACGCCGCGGACCCCGGCCCCCCCTTCCCCGTCTCCCGACGTGCTGTAACGCAGGTAGATTTATTTTTTGTATACGTTGAAATAAAATTTTTATATATTTTAAACATCGAGGGTTTATATTCAATAATACCCCCCTATCTGCACACTTTTCACAAAGATGAGATTCTGATATAAAAATCCACCTAAGCTTTAACTGTCATCAGTGATATTAATGTTACCTTATATAGCGACAAGTAATAAGTCCCAGATGGTTTCTAAAATCACAAATTAGTTTTTGTGCAAATTGCAGATAGAGGGTATTAATGAATTCAAGCCCTCGATATTTCACATTTTTATATTTGTAAGTTATTGGAAGCTGCCAACTTGGCTCAAACCGTGCCATTTGTTCCTATTTTACTTCAAATGGCACTTAATTTTTCAATTTGGCACAAAATGCCAAAATGGCACTTTTGTAAAAAAATAACATTTCAATACATTTTTGTGAAATCCTTTGCGTGCACTTCTTTTCATCAACTAAAATTTTCTAATTTATAAAGGCTTTTCAACTGGTTTATCTTATTTTATCATTGCACTTTTGTTTTGAAAATGTGGCTTTATTTTATTGCTAAATGTGAATGATTAAAAGGAATTAAACCTTTTTTGGCACTTTTATTTTTCTATTTGGCACATTTTGGCACTTTTTTTATCCTCAATATGGCACCTCATAACTAAGGAGAGTTGGCAGCCTTGATTGGAAGATTTCTGCTGTATTTTGAGGCAACAACTTGTCTGCAGTAAAAAAGCATATAATTTGTGTTTCA
>NW_023458556.1:106084406-106086427 GCF_013731165.1 Rhagoletis pomonella | reverse complement strand
ATACCCGCATTTTGGCACATTGGCTCGTTGAATGTGCCATCTAATAAATAGTGTCGTCATTCTCCTTAGCTGCTTTTAAATGATGTCGTCACAAATTTCTGGCGGAGACATGAATACAGTGTAAGAAAATTCTTTTTTTATAATTGTTTCCTTATAGAAAAGTTGGGTTCTTTTCCACCTTAGACATTCCGAATTTGTTCAAAATATGCTAATTTAAAACACAGAATTCTTTCAGTGCTCCTCCGGGGTTTTTGGACATGTACTGTTTCTTCAATTTAATAGTGTTCGCTTTATTTTTGTAGAAACGAAAAATGTTTTGCAAGTTATGGATCATTTCTCCACTCTTTCTTCAAATATTTCTCATATTCCAGCTGTGCGCAGGCGTTTAGTTTTCGCATCGTGTTTTTACATATTCGTAATTTAAATTTTTTTTTAATAGATAGAATCAATTGGTGGTAGTTCATGATTGTGTATGGATTAATATCACAACACTGAGGATTTGGCAAAAGCCTTTTTCTTCTATTAAAAAACAACACTTACGGGGCAATGTTTATTGTAAGAACAACATTTTTTTTCTATGAATCGACATACTTTAAGCATTGTTGACGCTATTTCTATTTGAATGAGGAAATAGCGTCAATGACTTTATTTCCAAATTTTTGTTGACTTTATTTCGCTTTTGAAAAGGTAATAATGTCAATTGACTTTATTTCGCACCAGGGTGGGAAATAAAGTCAATTGACCTTATTTCCATTGACCTTATTACCTGTCACCGTACGAAATACTATTAGTTGGTATTTTGTTTGTTTATTATTTACCAGAATTTGCCGATACATCTTTTCGATGTCGCTGTTGAATACATATTTAAACAGTCTTCAACGGAGGATCAGGATGGTTAAATCGGCTTGAAGAATTGGACCGGGATGAAGGACGTCATTTAAGCTCGCGCCATTGGCGGTAGGGCATGAGGCATTGAATACGACTCTGACCTTTGTACTGATGCTTTCTTCCTTCACAACAGCGTGATGAGGTAAGAAATAACAGTCAGTTGAGTCTGCTGGCACGTTATCAGATATTTTAGAAATATGCCCTAATGTCTCATATTCCCTCAAAACCCGATTATATTCCGTTTGCAGGACAGGGTTTTTCGCTAGGCGCGTCTCGTTCCGGTAGAACTGAGAGCAGGCGCCTTTCAGCGATGGTCCTAAGGAAATGTTGTTCGGATAGTCCTTTCTGAAGGGTAAAGACACGATGTATTTCCCTTTAGCATTCCTCTCGGTTGTAGTCTTGAACAGTTCTTCGCAATAGGTGTCGTCGTCATTAAGACCCTTTTTCTTAGGAATATCCTCAAACTCCCAAAAAGCGGTTAACTGTTTGTCCAGGTTGACTTCATTGTAAAATGATAAGATATTGTTGATTGGATTCGATGCTTCCGCACAACCGGTTAAAATCCAACCGAACACGGTCTCTTGGGCGAGAAGCGTATTTAATACGCTCTTTTTTATGCCGCCTAAAATGATCTGTGGTTATATGTCTCCTCCGAGTACGAGATCCACTGGTTCATTAATGAAGAACCTCTTGTCCGCCAAGACCAAGTCTGGGAATGCTTGCCGAGTCATTGCGCTTACTTGGCAAGTCGGCAGATCTCCTGTTAATTTTGGTAAAACCAGTACAACAGCATCTATGCTTATTAATGGGTCTGTGGGCGACCGCAATTGAATGGCGCACGCTTCCTTTACCTGCGCAGATATTGAATTATTGATGCCCGAGACTTGGGCATGCAAGCGTTTTGATGGCAGGTTAATTCTGCGTTTAAGTCTTTCAGTTATAAAAGAGCATTCAGATCCCGAATCTATCAGTGCTCTGGCGAAGAAATTAACACCATTGTAATGTATTTTTACGCGCGCAGTTCCTAGTAGCACTCCTTTGTTTGTATTAGGAAAGCAAGAGTTCACATTTTTAACTGTTTCGGTAGTTTCTTTTCCAGAGTCCCGTCTTAACTGAGCCTGCCTTGAAGTTGA
>NW_023458556.1:106082276-106084306 GCF_013731165.1 Rhagoletis pomonella | reverse complement strand
CTATGCTCAAAATGGAAGTATGTTTTTTCTTACTATATAACCAAAAAATGGCCTTCTTGGCGCAGAACTACATTCCATTTTGAGACGCACTTTAACCGAACTTCAAAAAATTGGACTTAACGTCAAGGGGTTGGTATGTGTCCAAGGTCCGACCAACATTAGTCTTTTTAATCTTTTAAAAGTTTCTGTAAGTAAAACTTACTTTGTTCATGAAGACTCGAAAATTTTTTGTATGTTTGACTATTGCCATCTTATAAAGTCCGTTCGCAATACGTTGCTAAAGTACGATATCCAAACTTCTGATGGCATAGCCAGTTTTAAAGTAATTAGAAAGTTGTACGCCATTGATAAGGAAAATCGTCATTTTAAAATTTGCCCTAAATTAACGGAAGCCCACGTATATCCTGCATTCTTTGAAAAAATGAGTGTTTCGCGCGCGACCCAAGTGCTGAGCAATTCGGTAGCGGCGGGCATTGGTATGGCCTATAGCCAAAATTTACTAGGCAACGACCAATATGTGGTAGATTGCGCTAAGCCCACACAGATTTTCGTCAAGAAAATGAACGATCTTTTTGACGAACTCGACGTAAAACATTTTTCAACGAACAATCCGTTAAGAAGTCCAATACGGCGCGGGGACACGGGAAAAATTGAACGATTGAACGGGTATATTAAGTATCTTGATTCATTTAAATTTCCTAATGACTCGGGTTCACTAATTAAATGTATTAACGGTTTCCGCCCTACTATTTTGGCGATGCAGCAACTTTCTGAAGAAATTTTCGATCAGCACGCTAACTTAAATTTTATTTTTCTCGGTAAAATGAATCAGGATGCTTTGGAGAATTTTTTTTATAGAATTCGCGCTAGCCAAGGTATTAATACCCATCCGTCTGCACATGACGTTCAATATATTGTCGCGCGGTTGATCTCCATGAAAATACTTCGTCAACGATTCGAAAATAAGGGAACCAATTGCGAAGATGACGATGATATAAATTTAGACTGGATTTATGTCCAGAAGATCGTCATCTTGAAGAAACATGCAACGAAACGCAATGTGAGGAGCTCGCGGTAGATGAAATAGATATAGATGACGAGAATTTCGTTGAACACGAAGCTGAGGTACAGGTGCAGCGCTATTACGTAGGCTATGGTATATACCAAAAATTGCTGCGTAACCTTAATTGCGACAAATGCGCCTCCTCCATGACAAAATCGCAGGAGGATTTGAAGTTACACTCGGAGGCCCTTATAAGAGCAAAAAATTATAAGGGTGACAACGATCTGAGACTTGTCAATCCCGAAGATAACCTTTTCGAGGTGTGCCGACTTCAAATGACGTGGTACCGCCAGCTTTTCACGAAATTTTCTCACATTGCCGGAGTTAAGTCTAAGATGTTGTCCGCAATACAGAAACAAACAAAAGAGGTGTCTCCCGATTGGTTTGACGAAGCCGGCGAATGTAGAGATCATCGGTTTAAATTGATTGATTTCTTAATAACGGTTCTTTTATTTAAAAATGCCAAGTGGCTTTCGCAAACGAATAATCTTGATAAGAGTCGAAAACGCGACGCGAAGCTGAAAAAATTGTAAAATGCAGGCCGGGTCCCAGCGTTCTTTTTTTCTTTTTTCTTTTTTTTTTCCTTTTTCTTTTTTCTTTTTTCTCTTTTCGTTTTTGTCTTATTTTTTATTTACAGCTTTTCCACATGTTTTCTTTTACTTACAGAGATGTACTTGAGCCTAGTTTTTTAAAACACCGGGGTTTCGACTCAATCACGATGGATTGAGTTGTGCCTGTTTTAATAGGCAGGTAAAATTCAACAACTTAATACTAATTAAGTCGTGTATGAAGCTGTCATTGGATGGATGGCAGTTTCGCTACTCGTGTGCATATTTATATTTTTCCCCCACGTGGCAGACACCTTGCCGTAAGCGATTGTATTCCGATCGCTGGGTGTGGGGGCTTAATCTACCAAATGTTTCCTGGTAGAAACTAAGTCTGCCGTATTTTTTTATATTTTTATCAA
>NW_023458556.1:106081828-106082266 GCF_013731165.1 Rhagoletis pomonella | reverse complement strand
AAAAATTTTCGCCTTTTAAAATAATATTTTTATACAAAAATTTATTACGCACGTATTTGACTCTTCACATCTGAGTATGTATATGTAAGTGTATATCGATGGCTGAGTGGAAGATCGACCTATCTCGGCAACCAGTTCGAAAACGCTCTATCTCAAAAAACTTTTCAAGAACGCCCTATTTCAGAATTCGTTTCAAAAACGCCCTATCTCAGCTTCCGATTCAAAAACGCCCTATATCAGCATATTTTCAATACATTTTGAAGTGAGATAGGGCATTTTTGAACCGAATTTTGAGATAGGGTGTGTTGTATATTAATTTTTCTAAAATAAACCCTTAAATACTTACTGTTTACATGTACCTTAAATCTACTACTATCTACTACTATATGACATAAATGCTATTACTACTATTTAGATACAACTCATACTGCGAATGAG
>NW_023458556.1:106055031-106081728 GCF_013731165.1 Rhagoletis pomonella | reverse complement strand
ATTGTGTTATTAATACTATGACAGAGAACACGCAGTATACGTCGCATGAATATGCGGATATTCACCTAATTTACGGTGAAGCTTCGGCATCCGGGTCGTGAAGTATTCGCCCGGACCCATAGAGAAATATATGAAGGTAAGTGATTTTTACACCTTTCTTGTTAACTATCATTTCACTTTTTTAAGGTCGCGGAAGGCGTGGCGGCGAAACAGAACGTCCTGAAACGGGAGATGTTGAAGTTGTGTTAGAGGAAGTGGAACTAGGTCCATAGACTTCAGTGAGAATGATGGAAAGACGGACGGGAATACCAAAAACTACAGTTCACAAAGCTTTAAAAGACCATCGATTTCATTCCTACCACATTCAACGTGTTCAGGCTCTATAAGAAAGAGATTACCTGTCGAGGGTTAGATTTTGCCGTGAATTGTTGCGAATGCATGAATCAGACCCCAAGTTTTTTAATAAAATAATTTGGAGCGATGAATAATCATGCAAACGTGATGGTTATTTTAATTTACATAACCTTCACAGTTGGCAGATAGACAATCCTCACGAAATTTATGGTGCGGTATTGTCAGATGTTGGGACCTGTGGAACTGCCGCCAACGCTCAACTCTCACAGTTATTTAGAGTTCCTTCAGGAACGGCTTCCAACTCTTTTAGAATATGTACCCTTAAACCTGCGGCGAAGACTATGGCTGCAAAATGACGGGTGTCCTGCTCACTACGGGCGTGAAGTAAGAGCTCATTTAGACGAAACTTATCCTCGTCCATGGATTGGACGATACGGGCTAATCACGTGGCTCGCTCGATCGCCAGACCTGAATCCATTCGATTTTTTCTACTGGGGCTGTCTTAAGGACAAAATTTATTCAAAAACAATTCAAAACGAAGAGCATTTGCGGGAAC
Organism: Rhagoletis pomonella; assembly: GCF_013731165.1. Taxonomy (NCBI): domain Eukaryota; kingdom Metazoa; phylum Arthropoda; class Insecta; order Diptera; family Tephritidae; genus Rhagoletis; species Rhagoletis pomonella. The sequence goes on along the minus strand of NW_023458556.1, from coordinate 106,080,818 downwards.
AAATAAATGGAGCTGCTGCTGAGAAAGCCCAATTGAGTTTAAGATCTTTAAAAGCGTCTTTTCTTAAAAAGATGCCGAGCTTGTATTAGAGTAGAAGGTCGCCAATTTGAGCATATTTTATCAATAAATGAATAAATTTTTCTTCAAACAACTCATGTATATTTTATTTCACGTGAATCCATCCTTCAAAAAAAATATTGATAGATATAGCCCTTGTTATAGACTCTAGTCCGAATTCCGGTAAGTAACATAAAATAATGTCAGGAGCAGGTAATAATGTGCCTTTGTACTATTTAGCATGTCATTGGTCGGTAACAAGAGCAACTTAAATTTAAATCTATTAAATAAATTCTAGCGTGTCTCAGTCCTTTGCCCACAAAAGCGGCTATAACTTTTTTTTCTATTCGAAACAGTAAGAGTGGCACCTTTCTGAAATCTTTATTAAATTATCAATTTTCTTTATATATTGCATTTATACATTGCATTTGAGTATGGAGAAGCAACTATCTAGAAGTATTTTACATAAAAAATTTACTAAGTATAGCCTGGTTTGTAGATGCAGTTAAAGAAAATACATGAAAAGGTACGATTTTTTTTTAATTCAAAAAAATTTTAATATTTCAAAAACTGTGACTTTTTTACCTGAAAATTTTTTGTTTATCAGAGAGCTCACCCCCCACCTACCTTCCCCCTATAGTTTGGCACGTTACTTCTGGGACACCCTGTATATAAAAAGGAATTGCGGTCCGTTAGCCTCGCTAAGACTCGAAAACGGCTTGACCGATTTGAATATTTTTATTTTTTTGGTTGTTTATAACCGGATGGTTAAAACCAGAAAAAATAGAGAGTTTCCACCTGGTTAAAAATTTCAGTATTAGTAAATTAATGACATAAATTAGATATTGCAATATGGGTGTCAAAAGAAAGAGGTTATGAAGGCTTACAGGCGAAAATATTTTTGAGGGGGGTTGCCACCTGTTTCAAAATTAAATTAAATTAAATTGGTAAGATAAATTAAGAGCCAATTTCAAATGAATATTTAAATGGCACTTAAGTTTAATTGCGGATTGTTGTTTAAATGCCATTTAACTTTCGTTGGGTTTCAGATCAACTTTGTTTAAATATGCCAAACAATTGGCAGCACTGCTGCTTGTTCCTTGAAATTGTTGTTGCATTTACTTGTTTGTTTACATTTTGTGCTGAACAGCTGATTGTTTTTTGGTGGGATTTGGTGGGATTGATTAAACAACCTACCAATCAATCTTGGTTGTTTGGTACAAACACTGGGTTGCATATCTCATATTTAAATAGCCAATATTAGCCATTTAAGTGCAGATTAAATGTATGATCTGAAAATGAATAGTGGAAGTTAATCAACAATCTCTACTTAAATATGCCATCTGAAATTGGGCCTTAATATTGCAATATGGGTATCAAATTAAAAAGGTTTAAGAAGGGTTACTACTGAAAATATTTTTGAGTCGAGTTGCCACCAATTCCGAAAATTTAATTCAATTAAGTTAATCAGATAAAGTATGTATTATATATAGGTGTCAAACGAAAAGTATTTGAAAAATTATTGATTAAGAAATATTTTCTATAGGCCCGCCACCTACCCGAGCGGTAAAAACTAAAAGCAAATATTATTCAAAGCTTTTGAGGCTCGCATCAATGTGGAATACTGTAACTTCGTCAAGTTAGTGTTTATTAGGGATGTCAATCCCGGGATTTCGGGATCCCGGTCTTTTTTAAGTCTCGAATATCCCGGGATTAGTCGATTTAAATCCCGGGATTGCTGAAAACAATTTTTTTGTTAGCCAATTAAATTTTTATCACAAATATCCCCTCTCAAGGGCAAAACAAGAATTTTTTGCAACCCTTAATGCTATAATTTCTTTAAGATCGCATTTCCATCAAAAGAAGGAATAGGTGATGCACTTATATATTTATTTTTTACTTAAATGTGTTAACTTTTTTATTATTACTTAAATATACTGATAATATCATAAATTGATCTCAAACAGTGATTTAAAAAATTTTATATAGTTACATAGGCAGTTACTGCTGTACCAAATACAGTCACTTACAAAAATATTTTGCATCGATTTTTTTTTTGCAATATTCAAAATATTTTTCATGGTATTTTTTTGTTAATTAAAAAAAATATATAGTTCATTTTACAACAAAAATCATGTAAATCAAAATTTCACACTTTAGAGAAAGTTGGTTTAAGTTCACCAAATTATCATAAAAATATCAAACTTTTTAATCATAATTTAAAAAAAGAATTCTATTATGCAGTTTTATAGCCCATTCAATTTAATACAATAAAGTGCAATTTTAAAATTGCTAAAAACTCCCTTGATTTTTGAATTTTTTTTACTGACGATGTTGGGCATTTTCTTCCTTATATCGAATTTTTTTGTGGCAAAAAACAAATATATAAAATGTCAACGGGATGTTTTGGCAACTTCAAAATTGCACATACGTATATATTTTTTTAAATTAACAAAAAAATACCATGAAAAATATTCTGAATATTGCAAAAAAAATCTATGCAAAATATTTCTCGGAGTGACCGTATATGCATTTGTACTTGTAGTACAAAAACTATGTTATAAATTAATGAGGATATGTACATACATACATATATGTTTGTCAAATTTTATGTTTGTTTTTTGTTGATTGAAAATACTGATTTATCGCCTTAATAAATATGTAAATGAATTACAATTAATTGTACTTTTTTTTGTTATATCAATCCGATTTAAAATACTTTAATAGGATGATCACAGATGTGTTGCACTTTTACCTGAATTTCGGGACAATCCCGGGATCCCAGGATTGTATTTTCAGATCCCGAAAATCCCGGGATCGACAAAACCCCGAAAATTGACATCCCTAGTGTTTATTGATGGCAAACAAAGTACTATCATGTTTGGCAATGATATCACCCCATCGAACAATGCACTTGGCCTCGATATAGAAAGAGAACAAAAGCCGAGGTATTAGCCGAAGCAGTTCATACAAATGTTCCACAATTGAACTAACAAAAAAATATGGCCTACAACTCTTTTATAGAAGCTGTGGACACTGGAGTAAATTTTAAACAATAAACAAAACCGACTTCAATTCTCATATACAAATTTAAAACACACCGTTATTTTCTTCATGGCCCAATTATCGGATCTACACTCAATTAGTAGGAGATAGAGCTGTCAAACTATCGACGATACTATCGATAGTCTGGTCACAGGAAAAAACTATCGATAGTTCTGGTACTATCGCCACTATCGTTTCATTAATAGCGTATTCTCTTTCCTAGCACTTTTGACATTTGCACGTATTGGTTCAAAGAGAACAAAACTTGGCAGCATTATTTCATGAACGTACGAATAATAGGCCCGTCAGAATGGGTACTTGTACGTCAATAACGGAAAAGTATGCGAAGGAAGTGGCGTACGTAACGTAGAGATACGCCACAATGAGGGTGTTGCGTCTGCAAACAAAAATCAGCTGTTCCTTATGGAGGTTTACACAAGTCAATTTTGCAGTAACAATAGCAAAATATTCACACTTTCTTTACTAATATATTCACACTTCTCTTGATGTCTTCGACACTATCTTTGACTTTTCGGAGACAGTTTATTGTCTGGACGTCAACTCTACTGAAACAATGTGACAATTAATACATATTCTCAATTGTATTGCCTTGTGTAAACGCAGGGTTATACAACTGTCAGCAGTGTCGTTGGGTCTGTCGACGCAAGGGTTACCAATCTGACGCTCTCTATGCAAATACACACAGTCTACTCAACTGTCAGTTTCATCCTTGAGCGGAACGTACGCAAAGTACCCATTCTGACGGGGCCATAAAGATCATCCAGGACGGAGTGCGAGAAAAAAGTATTTTTTTGCAGTGACGTCATTTTTTCGCCGCCATGTGAATGAAACGCAATGAAACCATGTGTGTGAATGAAACAACCGACTAAAAAATTACGTTATCAACTATTATTTTTTTTCTCAAATGCAATTACAAATACATGGTTGCCGTGCTGGGTGATCTGTTTAGTTGGTTCATGGCATTATTTCTAATTTTAAGCGTGGAAATACCAGAAATTACATTGCCGTCTTAAGAGCGTGTCAGACGGGGTAATGCAATATACTTCAAAAGACTGTCAAATTGAGAAATTTCAGAAAGCAGTTGCATGAGCAGTGGCACCTTGCATGTAAGTGTCTATATGTCGAAAGAAATTGCAAGGAAAATTTCTGAAATCGCTTTTAGACTTTTTACTCGGCGAATGAATTTCTGGCAATATTTCTCGATACTAAAATGCAACCGTGAGCCGCTAAAACAAACAAATTTATAAAACCAATATAACGAAAAATAAATGAATTTAGAAAAACGTATGAAATGGGTCGATACTATCGATATTATCGATAGTCACCCTTAAGACTATCGTAAAACATCGATGGACTTGACTATCGATAGTTTGACAGCTCTAGTAGGAGACTACCTCTGAGGAACCACCTTTCCTTTAAAAAAGAATTATAGAATTATGCGGTAACATACATAAAAAAATATTCCGACGAATTGATAAAATATGCAGATTAATATTTAATAAAGCGTTACGGATATATTTTTTTTAATACAAACCTGTGCTTGGGAGTTTATTGATACGAAAAATAATAATTAAAGATAATTTCTGATATCTATTTTTTATTTACAGAACCGCAAGATTGCATTACAAAGCCAATTACATATTTTTTACTATTGTAACGTGAGAAGTTACTGTACGTATTTTTTTATATGTACAGTGTCGAACAAAAGTTTTCGCACAGTAAATTTTCGCATTACATATATGCAAAGTTTTTAATTTATTTCCGATAATTTTTTATAAAAACATAGTTCATACTGCATACATAAAAATCAAATGTGTAAACTTTGTGAAAAACTCAGGAAAATTCAATAAATCTGCATACTAATTTGCAATTTTATATTTAGACTTTCAAGCAACTTCAAACTTGCACTTTGATAAACTTAAATTGAATGGATTATTAAACTGCATACTTGGAATTTTTCTAAAAAATACTTAGCCTATATTGCGAAAAATTCACTGTGCCAATACTTTTGTTCGTTACTGTATGTAAATAAAACTTCAACTTTAAAAAACCAAAAAAAAAATAAAATTCTACAATATATCAAAATTATTTTTCGAATCATAAATTTTTTTATGATTAACAATGTATTTATATTTTTTTGGTTTTAGACCCTTTTTGCTTTCAACACAAGGTATCTTTTTTCTACTTTCTATTGTCATAGCCATAACTCCCTCTCTATTTTTGTCAATCAATTTTATATTTTTTTCGGCATTTTCCCTAATTACAAGTAGAGCTTTATAAAACTTTTATAACACCAATCAAGCTTAGGATTTTGTGTTATCCGGGCAGGATTATTAATTTAACCAGATAATATGTTTTCTTTATTAAGTTTACCCAGTTACCCATTTTAAACTGCGACTGTACTGTATCAGCGGTTAAAACTTGTTCAATTTTTATTTAAAATTTTCGGTAAGGAATACGCGAGTGGATGAAACATATATAACGGTAAGAACGGCCCATATATACATATGTATATGAAAGAATACACACATGCGATGACTCTAGCCAGTGTGTGTCACTCCTTTAAATTATAGTTATTTTTTCTTATTGTATGAAAAAAATAACGTTCGTAACACTTTAGTAAATATCAATCCGTATATTAACTTAGTATATATCAAAGACTAGAAGATGACCCGGTGAACTTCATATCATTTATAATTTATTTGAATTTCACTTTGATCAATTATAACAAATCTTCAAAATGCAATACAATGAGATCACTAATACTGCCTGCTGTTATAGCTGATAAAAGATTCCACACCTATAAGATGTGCCACGCCCCTTTTTACAAACTCATTTATATACATATATCTTTCCATAAGCACCTAACATAGGTATCTGTGCATTTCAAATTTCGAGTTCATGTGACTATAATTCCGAAGTTAGAGCTGATTAAAAATTTTCACTATGGGAGGTATCCCCCATTCCCCCCCTCCCCCCCTTGGCGAGTTCCATTTTGTTTACCCTATTATAGGTCCAGGAGTCAGGGCAATACGGCAAAATTTTATTTGATTCTGCCCATCCGTTTAGGCTGCAACCTGGCACATACATACATACATACGTCCACAAATATATAGTAGATTTGCTTTGAAGCGCCATCTTGCGGTTCTTTAAATAAAAAATAGATATCAGAAATGAATGTTTCATAAGCTCCGGAGCACAACTCTGTTTTACAAAAAAAAAAAATATTCCTAACACTTTAGTAAATATTAATCTGATTAGGGACTTAGTATTAATTAAAGATATTTTCTTTTAAAATTGCGCAGGCTCGAAATTGATTTTAGAGCTATGGTCTGAAGGGCTTTTTTCCTTAGAATTGTATGTAGAATCCGAATCTGCTAGGAACGATGTCGAAAAAAAATTACCCGCCCTAATGTATATACATCATCGATTGTAGACATTTTATTCGCAGAAGAATATACAAAATTGATTTATCAGAATTTATTTGTACAAAATATTTTTTTCACAGTATACGGTAATCCAGATAGCCGAAACAAAAAATGTAAATATGCTTATTTGCCATTTTGTTTGAATGTATTGGTGCATACATTTTCGCAGTTGTCGTTTTCGTTAACCCAAATAAAATCCAATTTAAATATTTTCTTATAGTGAAAAATATTTTCAAGTCACATAAAATAAAATAACGAGAACAACAAAATTCAAAGCAAATGAAGGGTGAAGCGTAAGCGATTACGACCGGATGCAGTTCCTACATAAGTCAAACCGTGTTCCGAACACAACGTTGAGTAAATAATGGTGGGCACGTAATTTGTATATATTTGTTCAGCCGCTTATTCACATTTCAAAGAGGATAATGCGTGAATTAATGCAAGTAAAGACGGTTTATGCAGATAAGCGAGCGCGTTTGTTAACCGTATAAAACGTATGTACATATATACACATATGCATACATATATATCAAAATATTCAGAATGCCGAGATGAATTAGTTCAGCCCTCTCTGTTTGTGAACACGCTCTCGAACATAATTTAGATATTTTAACGAAAGTCGGTGTTGATGTTGCCTTTGGTATAATGTAGGTTAGTGTTAAATTTTGGCGAAATCCAAAAACCACGCCCACCTCTCACGTAGTAATTAACAATATTTTTGTTTTATTATAATTTGTTTTACGAATTTTGCTGTTCAAATTTACATTTCAAATATATCAACAAACATTTCTGGGCACTTTTGCCCCAGTCGTTGCCTATGGGTTAATGACAAAAAAATCATATATATTCAAATAAGCATATTGTCAATGGCTGGTTTGCTGTATACTGTGATTTTTATCAGTTTTCAAATTTGAAAACTTTCAAAACGAAATTTCAGAAGGGTTTCTGTTTTTTTTAGGGGTTGAGGAGTTCCATTATATTGAGCAACTTTTTTAATTAACTATTAATTAAAATGTTTCCTAAACATATTTACAACGCAGTTCTGCAAGAGGGTACCATACTTTTTTTCACATAACGTATATTTGGAACATACGTTATAAGGTTTCAGAGTATTGTAAAAGAGAAGTTGTAAATTGTAAATAGTTGTTGCTTTAAAAAACTAGTTTGTAAATATCAGGGAGGGGCACTACCACAAACAAGCGCGAGCTAAAAGTGAGCAAGCGGCCAACGCTAATTCTGCATTGGGAAAAAGTAATGTGTGGTAATCGAAAAAATAATCAGTAAAACCTCCGCTTTCACGTTCGAGAATGCATTTTTTTCCAACGGCGATGTCCTAAGAAAAGTAGGGGATTCAATTTTGCATTACCTAGTATTCGGAGAATTTATGCGATTCAATATGATTTAATATTTTTGGGAGGATACATTAGAATGCTGATTACATGTTAATCAGCAATAGAATCTTTTTAATTAATTAATTAATTAATTAATCCCAACGGCTTTTTACCCTCCATTCCCGCCCAACCGACACGAGGGGCGCAGTCCGCATGACGTACGGAACCTTTTTTTTAGTTTTTTGGTGATCTAAAACTATTCAGCTACAGAATCAAATTCATCAGCTGATTGGATATGCTAAAGATAGTATTTCAATTATTGAGAGTGGAAATAATAGTTTTCTTTATAGTAAAAATCGAGGAGGGCCGGACTATTAATCAAGCTTGTCATTAATTTTACGATAAATATTCAGGGCTGTTGTGGAAACCAAGCCGGATTTGCTCCATTGTCGGAATTCCAAACCAATTCCGATTTTAGAAGGTGTCACAGAATCTAATTGGATTTGGCTCTTTTCGAACATACACAAAACCCATATTCGAATCAGCTGTTTTGCTAAGTTCAATTCTTTTCAATTTGCATTTGTGAAGATTTTGACAAAGTTGTTGAAAAAATTAAATAAAAGTGAAAATTAAATAAAAAGCAATGGCCGCAGCAGTAGCAGCTTTTTTATTGATGCAGGAAGAAGTTTCTGAGAAGGTGAAACGGAAAATTTTAAGAGACCGCAGCAATCCGTTGGAGCTGCCAGAGTCAGCGTAAGTACATATCCTTTTTAAGCCCGACAATTTTAGTAACGCCTCAATTATCATACAGATTCATTGCACAATATCGCCTGAACAAAGACGCATTCATTATGGTGCTAGATATCGTAAAACCCCACTTGCCTGCATCTAGCATTCCACCATTGCTAAAGCTAGCGGCAGTCTTGCGATTTCTAGCAGAAGGTTCTTATCAGCGGTCGGTTGGGAATGACTCTGGCATAAGCCTAGGTAGAAGCACAGTGTCACTAGTTCTGAGTGAAGTGCTGAAAATTATGGAACGTTTAATTTGCCCTCGTTGGCTGAAGCTTACAATGGATAGCAATGAGAAGCTTAAATCGAGAAATTATTTCTACAGCAAATTTAAGATTCCCTCTATCATTGACTGCATCGATGGGACACACATTAAAATTATAAAGCCTAATGTGGACGAGCATTTATTTTTTAATCGCAAAGGATATTTTAGCATGAATGCTATGATTGTAAGTAATAACTATTTTGCTTAACGTGTTTTCCCCCAACTTGTTTCTACTTTCGTCTAAAGATATGCGACAGCGCTATGAAGATACGTGCGGTAGATGCTCGGTATCCTGGCTCCAGCCACGATGCATTCATCTGGAATATTAGTGACGCACGGCAAAGTTTCCTTAGGGAGTACGAATCGGGCGATCGAGCATCAAGACTTTTAGGAGATTGTGGATATGGCATTGAGCCCTTCCTTTTGACACCATATAGAGACGCATTGCACAACTCTAAAGAGTACAAGTTCAACATGGCGCACTCTTCAGCTCGAAATATTGTGGAGCGTACTATAGGTGCGTTTGTTTATTTACAAATCCAAGATATTGAATTAAAATTAACAATATGCGTACATATGTAGGTGTATTAAAAAGCCGTTTTCGATGTTTATTGGGGACGTTGCACTATTCCCCGGAAAAAGTAATACAGATTGTTAACGTGTGCTGTGCATTGCACAATATCTGCAGAAGCTACAACATTAATCTTGACGAGGAAATTTCTCTCCAACCAAATGAGCCTGCTGTGGACAATGTTGTACAACCATCGAATCCATCGCTACAAAGTGAAGGGAAGAGAATAAGAGACGAAATAGCCAATAATTTGCAATAATTTTTCAAAAATTGGTTATTGAAACTAAATTATCTGTTTATTTCAAATGTTAACTTCAAAGTACCTGAGATGTTACAAATATATGTACTTACATAAGTATCACGTGTGTTTATACATAAAGCTGTGGTCAAAGATTTAGCACCAAAATTCAAAATAATATTGTTTGGAACTTACGTTTAATTATTTATTTTTAATAATATTCATTTAAAATGTAAATAAATCTATAACAAAAAGCACATCAATAAAAGATTAAACGCTTGCGGAAGTTTCACAAAAATTTAATCAAACTTAAAAAAATTGTAAAAATTACAAACTTTTTAATCAGAATTTTTAGACAATTTTTGGGTACGCAGTCTTGTAGCCCATTAAATTCTTATTATAATTAGTCTTATAAAGTGCCAAATTCTAGTCCCTAAGAACTAAATTTTTTTTTGCCAAAAGTGTTGAGCATTTTCTTCCATATAATGCTTGAACAAAATCTACTTTTATATGGAAGAAAATGCTCAACACCTATTAACTTTTATTTATGTGGTTTTTGTTATAGATTTATTTATATTTTAAATGAATATTATTAAAAAAAAAATAAATAAACGTAAGTTCCAAACAATATTATTTTGAATTTTGGTTCTAAATCTTTGACCAAAGCTGTACATTGTATGTATGTACGAGTATATGTACATAAACAATAAAAACTCTTAAATTTTTTCTTATACTAAGAACGCAAGGTACGGTTTACAACGTTTAAATACTCTTATTATTTAAATTGAGATGACTAATAAATAAGCTGTCTTTATTCGGGAAAAATGAATTCTTCAGTCAATTAATTATTCATTTACCCAAGATTGCGATAAAGCCAATCATCACTTGAATAATACACCCCGTTGCTAAATTTTCAAATTATAAACTATATATGTACACACATACATATCGCACACGATCTTCAAAAGTGACACAACTCAAAATTTGGCATTTTCGAAATAATGCACTAAAAATGTACACAGAGCTTTTATTTACCTTTCAGCAAAAGCTGTAGCAAATTTTTGTTATAATTTGTTGAAAAAACCTAAGGTAAAGTCCTCCTTGCCCATATGATTAGCATGTGCTAAGAAATAGTTTTTCGTCTTTTCTGACGAACGTGTAATTTTGAGTTGTGTCTCTCTTGAAGACGGTGTGCGATATGTACAGAAGCTCACAGCCAAAATGATAAACCCGACAAAATGTTTATTTTGTTAATATTCACTAAATTTTTTATGTACATAGTACAACGTCAAAAACCATAATAACCAACATTCAAAACTTTGTACAAAAAATGGAAAAGTCGCAAATTTGATCACATGTTTTAGAAATATGTCAGGTATGCAGTCTTGCATTAAATTTAAGTGTAGTAATAAGGTGCAAGTTCAGCTGCTAAGAAAAACTTAGTGAATATTAACAAAATAAACATTTTGTCGGGTTTATCATTTTGGCTGCGAACCACTGCCTATGCTTGTAGGTACATACATATATATGTACATATGTTTAAAATGCAAAAAATATGAAAAGCTGGGAAAAGGAACTATTTAAAACAAAATAAGGTATTTAAAGTATTTGAATAATGAAAATATTATCAATGGGGCGCAGTAATATTCAAAATTAAGTAGATATTTAAAGTTAGATGTAGCTCTTTTGACCGATAACCCATTAAAATTTAAGCCAAAAAGCTGCAACTAACTTTAAGCATCAACTTAATTTTGACTATGAATACACTCCAATCGAATTCGAATAAATTCGTTTGTGATAAAGGATTATATTCCGTTTTGATTAGTGAAAAATTAAAAGTAATTCGTTAAGTTATTAAATTTTTAACTAAAAAATTAAGCACACAACCCTAGTTATAACCATTTAGTTGTCTTTGGAAATCAAATTTTTTGATGCTGAGGTCTAGTCGCTGTTTTTCTATTTGATTCTTTTCTTCCATGACGGTTAATATTTGCGTACAACATTCTACCATGTCTTCGACTGCTCGATGAATATGTGTAAAACTTTTTGCGTTTTCATTGCCAATTTTTATTAGCTCATCCAATTTCTCATTCATTTCCATTTTTAGTTCGTTGTCCTCTTTCAAAAAATTTTTTAAACTCTCTGCTGTGCTCTCCACTCTTGGCCTTTTTGGAGTGCTTCCAATACTGGAAGGCTCCATTTGTCGCTTTGATGACGTTGACGGAATATCGCTGTTCGTTTCATCGAGTACTTCTTCGATAAGGTCATCTGAAGGTTCGACGTGACCAATTGCAACGCCTGTAACACCATAAACTGAACGTTCAATTCCACATATACGGACGATTGATTCTTCCAATTGCGTCAGTTGATGTTTAGTGAAGGGCCCACCACCAGTCGCTCGAGCTTCATTTTTGTTGTGTGATAATATTTTTCTTATCTCACTTTTCCATTCAGTCCATGCCTAAAAACAATAAAATAGTAGAACTTTCATTGGGGCTACAATATGCAATATACCTTCTTCCACCCATTAGCGTCCTTTTGGGGTGGGCCTGCGCTATTTAAAGAATTTGATAGTTCTTGCCAAAGAGCGTTAACGAGTGCCTTATCTCGTTTTGTGTAGCCCTTAGCGATGTCGGGGTTATTTTCCATAAACTCCACGATTATGGAATTTTGAACGCTATTCTTGTGTTTTCCCCTAATATTAAAATTTAAAATTAATGTTTCTATGAATTATTGATTAATATACTCACATAAAGCAAAATAAGAACCTGCAGAAGCGAAATAACAAAACGAAAATACAATTCTGACAGCGATGTACTGCTTGGTTTGTTTCCGATAAGCAAACCTATAAAATTGGTTCCTATGACACAAAAAACCGACTTTATTTCCGATTCGAACATAAAACCGATAATATCGGAATGCAAGACACCAATGGGAATTTTTCATCGGTTTCAATTCCGATTCCGATAAAGGTCAGATTCTACAACAGCCCTGAATATACCTAGCATTTCTCTACGGCTTGCGAGTATAGGCAAATTTATGAGCTTTAGACGACTTGTGCAAGGGGGGAGATTGTAATCTGAATCCCAGTTAAAATTACGCAATGCAAAAAGCAAGAATTGTTTTTGAATTGATTCAATCCTTTCTGAATGAACTTGGTAGCGGGGATTCCAAACAATAGATCCGTATTCTAGTATAGGTCTAACTAAACTGGTAAAAAGAGCTTTTGTAACATAAGGATCTTTGAACTCTTTTGACCATCGCCTTACAAATGCAAAAACGCCTTTGGCTTTATTGACTGTGACATTAATATGATGGTTGAAATTGAGTTTGGAATCCATTGTGATACCAAGATCGACAAAATTGGACACCTGCTCCAGATTATAATTTGATATTGAATAAACAGCTGGTTGAACAGCCCTCCGAGAGAAACACATAACTTTACATTTTTGAAGGTTTAGTGGCATATAGTTTGTATTACACCAACTAACCACGTTGTTCAGATCCGCTTGTAACAAAGACCGTTCTTCGATAGAGGACAATGTTTTAAAAAGTTTCACATCATCGGCATACATTAAAATTTTTGAATGTTTTATTATAGAAGAAATATCATTAATGAATATCAGGAACAGAATCGGACCAAGGTGGCTTCCCTGAGGAACCCCTGAAGAAACTTTAATGATGTTGGAAGAACAATTATTAACAATAACTCTTTGTGTTCTATCAGAGAGGTAAGATGAGATCCATTGAAGAAGACTGGGCTGAAAGCCGATTAGGTCGAGTTTACGGATGTGTAACGAGTGACATACTTTGTCAAAAGCTTTACTGTAATCGGTGTATATTACGTCGGTATGAGCATTTTCTCTAAAACCGTTTGAGACCTGAGTTGTAAACTCCAATAAATTAATCATAGTAGATTTTCCTTTAGAAAACCCGTGTTGAGATTGTGTAATTGAAGAAGATATAGAATATGTCAGCTGGTTAACAATAATTGCTTCGGATAGCGGAGAGTTTCGCTATGCCTCGATAGTTTTCTATAGAGGACCTGCTGCCGTTTTTGTGAAGTGGTATTATGAAAGACTCTTTCCAGGCTGACGGAAAAATGCCATGTTTAAGTGACAAATTGAATAGAGTTGTTAAAGGCTCGCAGATGTTCTCAGCGCAGTTTTTAAGAAAACAGGTCGGAATATGATCAGGTCCAGGCCTAAATGACGCTTTTAAGGTTTTTAAATAGTGTAAAACTTCATCGGAAGATATTACTGGAATATAAGCAGAGAGATAGTCTCCACTTATAGGGAAGTCTACAGAATAATTGGACCTAAAGAACCGAGCAAACTTGTTGGCAATGAGTTGGCTGTCGCTAGATACAGTGTTGCAATAATGCATAGCGGACGGAAAACCATGTGCCTTACGCTTTGAATTAACGAAACCATAAAATGATTTAGGATTGTTAATTAAATTCTTCTTAATTTTACATAAATATGAATTATAACATTTCTTATTTAATGCAAAGTAGCTATGCCGCAAAACTGAGTACCTTAGGTAATCACTGTGTAAGCCCGTTCTTTTATACAGTTTAAAAGAGTGCGACTTTTTATTTTTCAATTTTGTAAGCTCTTTAGTGAACCATAATTGTATTGGTTCTTCATGAACAATATTACGTTTTGGCACATACTTTCGAAACAAATTGAAAACAGTATCATTAAAGTGCTCAACGCTGCGCTCCACGTCATCTCTATATATTGGCCAAGATAACTTTGAAAGTTCTTTGTTAATTTTCCTGAAATTTGCTTTGGCAAAAACATATCCAGTACTTGAACTTGACTTATTATTATGAATTTCATTTATGATTTCGTAGCTTAACTCAAGAGCAGGATGGTATGCATCTTCCGGCAAAACTAGGGGATCACACCGATTAATAGAGGCCTTCGGAACATCATCAACTTAAACGAGATCCAAGACCTTTCCAAACTTATTTGGACATATATTTATTTGTTTGAGGCAAAGTTCAGCCATTTCCTCCAGAAATACATTGTAACTATCTCTAGATGAAACTGGTACCACATCGGTGTCAATGATGTTCCATGAAATGTGTGGCAGATTTAAATCGCCCAAAACAATCATAGAATCGGATGCCGTAAGCATTGCATTTACGGTCTCAAGTAAAGAAACTAGCTGCATATATACTGATACGGCAGAATTAGGAGGGATGTAGCAAAGAGCTAAATAAATATAAGTCTTTCCAGCCTGTACACGTATACATTTAAATTCGGTATATTCAATGACAGGAAGACTAACTTCCTCGGATGGTATCGATGAATGCACCGCAAAAAGAACACCACCGCCGATTCTGCCCTCGCGGTCGCTCCTGTATATTTGATATTCATTTGGAAGAATTTCGGAATTAAAAATATGAGGTTTGAGCCATGTTTCGGTCAAGGAAATAATATTATAATTGCAGTCAAAACCTTTTAAATATAAGTCAGTTAATTTGGTATTCAAACCTCTAACGGTTTGATAGTAAATACTTAAATTAGACTTGCGAGTTAGTTTTTTGAATCCGAATTAAGATTCGAAATTTTAGCTACGTTATTATTACTTTTATTAGGTTTATACTCAAACTCGCGAACAAACGCCCCGGTCGGCCAAAATGAACTATTTAGTAGTGAATCAAAATCTTCGGAAGCTACATCAATTTTAAAAGATGAAATATCGCGATCGTATTTAAAATTAAATTTACGAATAAATACATCTTTAGTTCTAATTTTAGTCGATATGTATGACTTTATATCATCCGAAGAAGTATCTTTAGCAAATCTAGAGACAAAGATTGATCTTCTCGGAGGAATTACAGCCAACTTTTTGGTAATGATGTCTGATGTGCGGGGCTCCGAATTATTAGGAGGAACTAAGTTAGACATTGCAGCTTGAGATGTTGATGGCAACACTGTTAAATCAACTGTTTGACTATTTTTAGAAGTAGACCTAGTGGATATGGCTTTAGATATCGGAGGCTCCAATGCCTGAGGGCATGGAGAAGATAGATTAATAAGTTCCAAGGACTGGGATGGAGGATTTTTTTTACTAGTATCCGTGGCTGTCTTTTTAGGTGGACTAATAACACGCCCACCTTTATTTTCTCGGCTATCCTCAGAGTGCGGAGGGTTGTCGAGACAAGTGAAAGACCTAAACATTTTTTCGTAATGCTTAAATTTCTCAACAAGCACCGACAGATCCTTCCCGATCTCAGAAAAACCATTTCTGGACTGCCTAAAGAATTTAAATAAATCAACTTCGGTTGATCTACATTTTTGACAAGACCAACGAAGATCCTTACTCTCGTTAATAGCGTCTAATACTCTACCGCTCAAACCAGCACATTTTATATGTCAATCCCATCGCAGAGCCAGCACTACACAGGAGTCGATTTTAACGTTGCAATTGGTGTAAATACACGACATGTTTAAAATTATATTTATTTTTAGGTTTTAGAAGCGAAAAAGCAAAAACAGTTTTGAAAACGATGTATTAATCAGTGAACCAATCAGCTGGTAAATATCAGTTGGAAAGCTATGTAGCGAACAGTTTTAAATGCACTGTATATTTGACACCTAATAAACACAACGCAAACAGCTGTGACAAAGATGAAACAGCAGAAATGACAAAAAGACAAAAAGAGCAAAATCAATGTGCACAAACAAAAACAATTGTACAACAACAATATATTATATGAAACAAAATACTCGGCACATGGAATTAAGAATATCAAATTAAATTAATCAAATTTGCAGGAAATTTTGATGTTTTACTTATCTTTAAATTGTGCACCAGAAGTTTATTAACACTTTTTTTTAATTTTTTACTTTAATAAGCGTAAACAGCTTTATAAAACACAAAATTTAAACAGATCACAGAAAAACACAGCTTCACAGCTTGACGTTTGCGTTAGTCCCATAAGAAGCATTACTACTTTTCCGATTGGGTCATTTCCATGATGTCGCGTTATCATCGTTACGCTCTCGCTTGTATACATATAACCGATGTTTACGCTCTTTAAATACCTGCTCACTCTCTGCCCATGCATGGTAAATAGCAATGGAAAAGAATGAAATAAGTACAGCGGGGCAGTTACTATAGTACAGCTTTAAAAAAATATAAATGAATGATATCATACAAATTAAAAATGGTTTTATTAGACTTGAAAAAAGGGGTTCATTTGACTTGAAAAAGGTTTCATTTGAGTTGTAAAGGTTTCATTTGATTTAAAAATGGTTCCAGTTGATTTGAAAAAGGTTTCCTTTGGGTTGAAAAAGGTTTCATTTGACCGGAAAATGCTATATATTAATTTAAATTTTGATTGCGATAAAGCATATAATTAGGGCTGTGTGATTAATGGATTATTCAAAATTTTAATTAAGCATAAAGTAAATAACTGAACTATTCGATTAATTGGAAATTATGATTACTCAAAAGCTCAGTTGCTCGAGTAATCAAAATTTTGATTAACCAAAAACAAAAATATTTGAGTAATTTGCTTTATGATTAATCAAAATTATGAGTAAAATGAGTACTCTTCAAAGTACTCTTCTATACATAGTATAAATACGGTGACCATAAATATGGATTCAAAATGAAGGACAATTTTTCAAAAATATGCCTACATATATTTACGTAGTATAAAAATATCAAAAGAGTATTTATGAAACTTTAAAAATTAATCACGTTTTCTTAATAATATAATTTATAAAAGTATAGTAAAAATTATTATAATTACAATAGCTTACACGAAAAGTGAAAATCTTTAAAGATTATTTTATAGGCAAATTTTGAGTCGTTCAAATTGAAAACAATACCTTTTTTTTGTTTTTTGGTACTTTTCGCAGTTATTTGTCAAAAATCGACGTCACGAATCGACGTCACGAATCGACGTAAACGACGAGTTATAAAGTGCCCTTTACAAAAATATATAATTAGTGCAGATTGTGCTCCATAGCATCTACATTTCTAATCCGATTTTCATTATCTTTGGCTCAAAATTTACTGTAATGATATATCTTCTTTATCGAATTTTTAAAATAATGAAAAAAATAATCAAATGAAACTGCGTATTTGATTGAAAATCTCTCTTTTTTCGACTTTGACGACAAAATGCAAATGGTCGCCTGTAGCACTAATAATTTTCATTGAAGTCGCCACAAGTTATATATTTTGGTATGATGCACATTAATACCCTTCGAGCTGTAAGACGCTTACGTTGATTGGGAGATTTTTTCATAAGATATTGAAGAAAAGCTACGAAAAGTGCCAAAAAACACTTTTTTGAAAAAAATCCATCCATTGTCCGATAATTTTAAAATAACGAATAAAATGCGGGACACATGCAGGACACTTGGAAAAAATCAGTACATTTTCAGGTTTTTCAGGTTTGAAAAACTACGCAGGACCGACCTTTGAAAAACAGTACGGTCCTGCAAAAAACAGAACGGATGGTCACCGTAAGTATAAAGGAAAGTCGAGATTCTTTGTACGCGGTAATATCGAAAACTACTGAACGGATTTTGACGATATTTTCTCTAATACACTCTGTATCGATCGGAGAGTGACCTTTTTTAATTAGAATTTTAATAAGGTTGCAACCTGTCTAAAAAAAACTATAAGATCCGCACCGTTCGTTGGATTTCAAAAACTGAGGTGTCAAATGAAAGCGATTGGTCTCTAGAAAATCCATAATGTCTTATCTTTCGAATAGGGTTGCCTCCTGTTAAGAAAATTACTATCAGCCCTATTCTGTATTTCGACTCGAATCGAAATTTTCTCCGTTTGGCAACTTTGGTATTCAGCGTTCCGTTTCGTTTCGATCAATGTTCGAATTTTTCGATTCTAGCTATTCTACATTTCGATCGTAGTTACGTTTATGTAAATTGCAAATTTGTTGGCGGGATCCTTTCAATTGTTATTTTAATAAAATTTTACAGAAAAATGTAAGTGAAAATTTCTTTGGATGATTGTAAAAATGATTATAAGTGAGTTTTCTTAATTTTTGTGTTTTCGCGATTTTTTTTCTAATGTTTATAGTAAAGGGTTGCAAGAATCAACTCATGTTATGAATGCACCACAGAATTCATGAATTCATCTCATAACTCGAGTCTAGCGCCGCTGTTGTGTTGAAACTAGTCTTGTCTTTCACTAGCAGGTAAGCTTGTTGATTCATCCCATAAACAAACGAAACTCACACTCACACCACCAACCAGTTGTGCCGATCGTTAAGCAGTGGCAGCAATGAGTGGTCGACACTCCTTGTTATGTGAATTCATTCTATTAACAGGGATGGGCACGGTTGCCAACTTTTGGATTCTTGAAACCGGGACGCATAACAAGTCTGTTCTTTTACTCGCCCGCAGGTGCCCGAAAATGGTCAATTTTTGTCTCTTTGGTTGATTCTCGGGCTGTTGAAAGCCATTTTGAGCTAGTAATATTTGCTTCTCACTAGCCCGAATTCGGCCTCACTATTTTTCTGGACGAGTTTGTGAAAACCAGAAGTTATTGCAGAGGACCATCGAAATGTGGCCCTCTCTTGGCCATAAATTTCGCACTTACGCTCATTTGCCCGAACCTAGCCCTGAATATAGAATAGTTATTAACAAAAAATCACCAACAACATCATGGTCAAGTCTAAATAGCAGCAGAATAGCTGCCCGAAATAGCAGCTATAACTTCTATCAAAATGTAAATTACTGTTGTTTTTCCACAAAAAGTTTCATTAATAATAATGGCCTCAAGCTCAATCAAATAGTTGAATATAATTGTTATGAGGCCATAAATAACAAAAAGAAAGTAAAATTTCATATACATATAAAAAATTTCATCAAACGAAGCTTCAAAGAATATTTATAAATTACTTAAAAACTTTAATAAAAGTTAACTAAAAATGTATGTATGTATAGTGCCGCACTAAATTATTGTCACCAGGAATTTCTCACAATGTATGCAACATTTTTTACTTCAAATTTTCGGCGCATTTTTTATAAAAATCTTGCTAATACTACAACAAAAAACACAAGAAAAATCTCTTAACTTCGTGCAAAACTCAGTAAAATTCCATGAATTTGCCTACACGTTGGCATTTTACTATAAAAATGTGCCAGTTTGAAGTTAGTAAAAAATCGTATTGACCTTTGGGAATTTTTTTTGCAGGTAGTTTCTTCTCAACAAAAAAATATCGTACATACGTTGCACTTCATAGTTTGTACTTTTACTTTACGACGTATAGTGGCGATTAGTAAATAGAATATGTAAAATGTAAATATTTAAATATTTAAAGAGATCTAAACATAGCTCATAAATCCGGGACAGTCCCGCCGAAAACGGGACGGTTGGCAACCGTGGGGATGGGTGCACTCATGGTTTTCAGCTAAGCAACCAAATAAAGAAGGGGAAAAACGAAAGGGTTTTCCCACCAACATATTTGCCTGCATATTACGGACCATAGATGCTTGGTCGATATATTTTAGTAAATATTTGAATTTATCATTTGGTTTGTGAATTCGGAGATAAAACAAAGTAGAATTTTTTGGCAGCTATTTGTTTCAATACACACATTTTATACCCGAGCGCACTTGTTATCAGATACATTTCCTCAAAAATAATGGATGTAAGTGATTGACAGCAAATATCAGTGCATTTTTCATTAACAATTGCCCTATTGTAATACATTGTACACCTGTGTTTCTACAAATGCTTACAAAAACAGGTAACATTAGATGAATCTCCAACGTCAAGCCACTCTATTCCTGAACTGAGGCAACAATTTAATGAAATTAAGGATAAGATTGTAAAAGGGGAGTACACAATTGTCATTGAAACTGAAAAAAGCAAGGTTTGGGAAATTTTTGGTAAGGTTGAAAATAGTGGCAGTGTGATAAGAGATGTTGTGGCATGCAAAAATTGTAACAGCGTTTTAAAATTTACGAATAGCACGTCAAATCTTGTGAAACATAAATGTTATAAAAATTTAAAGAACCGTTCGGAAGATGAACCAAAGATACAAGTTGACAATAATACACAAAAAAATGATATTGATAAATTAACCAAATGGGTCGTAAAAAATTGCACACCATTTAAAATGGTGGAAGACGCAGGCTTGATCGAATATACGGACCTAATGCTTTCAATTGGAGCTAGGTATGGGCTGAACGTAGATATTCATCAGTTATTACCCCATCCAACAACTGTATCAAGAAATATAGACAATCTATATGATATAGCGCATGATTCCTTAAAAATGGAACTAAAGGATCTCAGTGCCTATGGACTTACATCCGATTTATGGACCAACAATTATTTAAAACAGTCGTTTTTGTCCCTGACTTTTCATTATATTAAAAGCGGAAAAATTGGCATGAAGCTGCTTGCTTTTCGATCAATGGATTTTGAATCTTGTAGCAGTAAGTATTTGCTCAAAAGGTATATGCATATATGTATGTACATACATATATGTACATCAACAAAGTATCAACTAAATTTCACACTTTTTATTATCTTATACATAAATGCAGTTCTATATCTAGAGTCCGACCGATTAATCGGCATCGTCATCGGCTAGTATCGGCACAAAATTGAGCATCTGCATCGGCCTTCTTTCGCCGATTCTTTGCCGATTCTTTGGAATTTCTTTTCAAATGTTCAGGGGAAGCGACAGCCAACTTTAAAAAACATTTTCAGACAGCTCACAAAAATGAGTTTTTTTTGTTGAAGGTGTTTCACGTTTTTGCCATACAAAAGTATGTGCGACAATTTTCTTTTATATGGAGAACACTGCTAGCAAAAAAAAGTTGCCAAAACTTAACGGGATTTTATAGCAGCTTGAAACTTGCACCTCATTATACTAGAATGGTCTACAAAACTGCATACCAAAATTCGGATTAAAAAGTTTGAAATTTTGGTGAAAATAAGCAGAATTTTTCTAATTTTTGTACAAAGTTTGAAATCTGAATTTAAATGGTGTTTGTTGTATACCAGCTAGACTTTTATAAAAAAAAAAACAATAAACATTAAATAAAAAAGACAAAATCGGTAAAAAAATATCGCAATTCTTTTATTTTGTGGACCACTATATGTATGGATGTACAATGTACATCCGCGGCGGGTCAATTTTTTTTCGACATCGTTCCTAGCAGATTCGGATTCTACATAAAATTCTAAGATAAAAAGCCCTTTAGACCATAGCTCTAAAATCAATTTCGAGCCTGCGCAATTTTAAAAGAAATTATTTTTAATTAATACTAAGTCCATAATCAGATTAATATTTACTAAAGTGTTAGGAATGTTTTTTTTTGTAATAAAGAATTGTGCTCGGGAGTTTTGTGATATGAAAAATTCATTTCTGATATCTATTTTTTATTTAAAGAACCGCAAGATGGCGCTTCAAAGCAAATCTACTATATATTTGTGGAAGTATGTATGTATGTATGTACCAGGTTGCAGCCTGAACGGATGTATAGAATCGAATAAAATTTTTCCAAAGTATTGCCATGACTCCTGGACCTATAATAGGGTAAAAAAATTGAAACTCGCCAAGGGGGGGAGGGGATGAGGGATACCTCCAATAGTGAAAATTTTTAATCAGCTCTAACTTCGGAATTATAGTCACATGAACTCTAAATTTGAAATGCACAGATACCTATGTTAGGTGCTTATGGAAAGATATAAATGTGTTTGTAAAAAGGGGCGTGGCACATCTTATAGGTGTGGAATCTTTTATCAGATATAACAGCAGGCAGTATTAGTGATCTCATTGTATTGTATTTTGAAGATTTGTCATAATTGATCAAAGTTAAATTCAAATAAATTATAGATGATATGAAGTTCACCGATCATCTTCTAGTCTTTAATATATACTCAGTTAATATACGGATTAATATTTACTAAAGTGTTACGAAAGTTATTTTTTTAATACAATAAGAAAAAAATAACTATAATTTAAAGGAATGACACACAATGGCTAGAGTCGTCGCATGTGTGTATTCTTTCATATACATATATATGGGCCGTTCTTACGGTTTATATATTTTTCATCCACTCGCTTATTCCTTACCGAAAATTTTAAATAAAAATTTAACAAGTTTTAACCGCTGATACAGTACAGGTAGCAGTTTAAAATGGGTAACTGGGTAAACTTTATAAAGAAAACATATTCTCTGGCTAAATTAATAAGCCTGCCCGGATAACATAAAATCCCAAGCTTGATAAACATTTGTTGTTATAAAAGTTTTATAAAGCTCTACTTGTAATTAGGAAAAATGCCGAAAAAAATTATAAAATTGATTCATTGATTGATTGATTGATAAAAATAGAGAGTGAGTTATGGCTATGACAATAGAAACTAGAAAAAAGATACCTCGTGTTGAAAGCAAAAAGGATCTAAAACCAAAAAAAAAAATTTAAATACAATGTTAATAATAAAAAAATTTATGATTCGAAAAATAATTTTAAAATATTGTAAATTTTTTTTGGTTTTTTAAAGTTAAGGGTAAATGAACCCTTAAACTTACAGTAACGAACAAAAGTATTGGCACAGTAAATTTTACGCAATATAGGCAAAGTATTTTTTAGAAAAATTCCAAGTATGCAGTTGAATAATCCATTAAATTTTAGTTTATCAAAGTGCAGGTTTGAAGTTGCTTGAAAATCTGAATATAAAATTGCAAATTAGTATGCAGATTTATTGAATTTTCCTGAGTTTTTCACAAAGTTTACACATATGATTTTTATGTGTTTTAGTGTAGTATGAACTATGTTTTTATAAAAAATTATCGGAAATAAATTAAAAATTTTGCATATATGTAATGCGAAAATTTACTGTGCCAAAACTTTTGTTCGACACTGTACATATAAAAAAATACATACAGTAACTTCTCCCGTTACAATAGTAAAAAATATGTAATTTGCTTTGTAGTGCCATCTTGCGGTTCTTTAAATAAAAAATAGATATCAGAAATTAATTTTTCGTATCAATAAGCTCCCAAGCACAGGTTTGTATTAAAAAAATATATCCGTAACACTTTATTAAATATTAATCTGCATATTTTATCAATTCGTCGGAATATGTTTTTATGTATGTTACCGCGTAACTTTGGACTACGTTATCCGTTTTCTATAATTCTTTTTGAAAGGAAAGGTGGTTCCTCATAGGTAGTCTCCTACTAATTGAGTGTAGATCCGATAATTGGGCCATGAAGAAAATAACGGTACTTTTAAATTTGTATATGAGAATTGAAGTCGGTTTTGTTTTTTTGTTTAAATATTACTCCAGTGTCCACAGCTTCTATAAAAGAGTCGTAGGCCATATTTTTTTGTTAGTTCAATTGTGGAATATTTGTATGAACTGCTTCGGCTAATACTTCGGCTTTTGTTCTCTTTTTATATCGAGGCTGAGTGCATTGTTCGATGGGGTGATATCATTGCCAAACATGATAGTACTTTGTTTGCCATCAATAAACACTATCTTGACGGAGTTACAGTATTCCACATTGATGCGAGCCCCAAAAGTTTTGAACAATATTTGCGAGTATGGCTTTTAGTTTTTACCGCTCAGGTAGGTGGCAGGCCTATAGAAAATATTTCTTAATCAATAATTTTTCAAATACTTTTCGCTCGACACCTATATTATAATACATACTTTATCTTATTAACTTAATTGAATTAAATTTTCGAAATTGGTGGCAACTCGACTCAAAAATATTTTCAGTAGTAAGCCTTCTTAAACCCTTTTAATTTGATACCCATATTGCAATATTTAATTTATCTTATCAATTTTATTTAACTAAATTTTGAAACAGGTGGCAACCCCCCTCAAAAATATTTTTGCCTGTAAGCCTTCATAACCTCTTTCTTTTGACACCCATATTGCAATATCTAATTTATGTAATTAATTTACTTATATTGGGATTTTTAAACAGGTGGCAACTCTCTATTTTTTCTGGTTTTAACAATCCGGATATTATAAAAAACAAACCAAAAAAATAAAAATATTCAAATCGGTCAAGCTGTTTTCAAGTCTTAGCGAGGCTAACGGACAGCAATCCAATTTTATATATAAGATATCTTCTTTTAAAAATGCGCAGGCTCGAAATTGACTTTAGAGTTATGACCTGGAGGAATTTTTTTCTTAGAATTTTATGAAGAATCCGAATTTGCTAGGAACAATGTCGAAAAAAATCGATCCATATAAATTGACCCGCCTTAATGTACATACATACCTAGCATATAAGTTCTTATGCATTGAGTGCAAAAGAGTGTATTTTAGTACAAAACGAAATGAAATTTTATGTTCCTAAATATTTTTTGCTTAGCACCATATAAAGAAGTGTTTTATGTAATGTACATAAATGTGATATATGTACATATATTTTTACACATACATATGTATGTACATACCCAATTTGCCAAACGACGTCGTAACGACGTCGTTTCCGACTCGTTTTGAGGAACAATTTGTTCGCCGGCGACGGTCGCAAACGACTCGCCGTCGGATGAATAGCACACTTCGCCGGCGGGCCGCAAAAACGACTTACCGGCGGGTCGCAAAAATGACTCGCCAGCGGGTCACAAAAACGACTTACCGGCGGGTCGCAAAAACGACTCCCCTGCAGCCCGCAAGAACGATATACCATCGAACTGCAAAACGACGCTCCAAGTTGTTAGAAAATTAAAAACAATTTTTTTAGTTTAAAATAGTTTAATTTAATTCATTGAATTTTTTCCAAAGTTTTTTAAATATACATAAATACTTAAATAGTAATAAAAAAGAAAAATAAGGTAAACATTCAGTCATAAAATACAAACAAAAATTTTAATTTATTTTAATATAATATAAGTTTTAACAATTAATTTTTTTGTTACTTTATTTTAGTTATCTTTAAAATTAATTAAAATTGGGTTTATTTTTTAACAAGGACCATGTAGTTCAAAATTAAAGCAACGTGCAGTATACATACATACATATATATGTATATATAAAAAAATTTCAACAAGCTTTCATAAA
>NW_023458556.1:106047719-106054931 GCF_013731165.1 Rhagoletis pomonella | reverse complement strand
TCAAAAGGATACGTCTGTTTGTTTGTCTGCTTCTCGACAAAGGCTATTCACCTCGAAGCCACCAGTGACTTGAGTATCGCTGCCTTTCTAGCAGCTTTCGCGAGATTCATTGCTAGACGGGGATGTCCAAAAAATGTTTACTCCGACAATGGAACTAACTTTGTCGGAGCATCTCGATCTTTAAAAACCGAATTTAACGCTTTATTAGCTGACACTCGCAATAGTACCCTATCGAAATACAACCATCAAGCACTAAGTTGGCATTTCATACCCGCTGCAGCTCCTCACATGGGGGGTTTGTGGGAGGCAGGGGTGAAAAGTTTTAAAACCCATTTTAAAAAAGTCGCATCCGACCATAAATATACGTTCGAAGAGTTCAGCACTCTTTTATGCCGAATTGAGACTTGCCTCAACTCACGGCCATTAAGTCCCTCTTCAAACGAACCCACAGATCTGGAGCCGCTCACTCCAGGGCACTTTCTGATTGGGGAACATCTTCTCGCTCCACCAGAAATCGATGTCAATGAACATCGTGCCTCAATCGTCAATCGTTGGGAAAAATTGAAGGCCCTACATCAAACATTCTGCAAAAGGTGGAAGTCGGAATATCTCACCGAAATGCAGAAGCGCATCAAGTGGAAACATCCACAATCCAATCTAAAACAAGGGGACCTTGAAGTAATCAAAGAAGAAAACCTTTCTCCCAACGAATGGAGACTTGGACGAATAGCTAAACTACACCCAGGCTCCGACAACCGGGTTCGAGTAGTCGACATCGATACGACAAAAGGCCAAATTACAAGACCAGTTGCAAAATTGGTCCTACTTCCACCGTGCAGCGAAGCCAACGAAAGTGGAGCAACTTCCCAGTAAACATCTTCAAGCACTTCATTCCACTTCAAGAAATTCTAGCTATTCCACTCTTCAACATGATTCGAAGAGCCGTGTGCTGTTGCAAAATGCTGAGCGTTTCTGCGTTCGAATTTTAATATAATTCACAAACACCCGCTGTTGTTAATAAACATTTATCATGTCGTTATTGTGCAATTAGCACACACAACAAATTTACGAAAATTCTACTGCAAAATTGATTGTGAAAAAATCCGTGCGCAACTCTCGAATCATGTCCGTCGCCACCATTTGCAATAAAATTTTCATCTGCAACTTCTTCCCCAAGTCCTCTTTGCCTCTCAACTTCCCAAACCTTGCAATCTTTTGGTTAAATGAACACCCAATAGTGTTAACTTATTATTACAATTTATGTATTTGCTACATAAACAGGAATACTAATTTGATCTTTATACATCAAATTGGGTGTATTTCCCCGATATCAACCATAATACTCTATAAATAATTCTCGGTTTAACCGCAATCATTCGCATCATTTCATGCGCAAGGACCTCGCTGAGCTCCAATTCTCGTGCGAATTGAATGATGCAATCCGGTCGATCAGTTGCCGACACCGGTATACATTAAGACGTCTCAACAACATTTCTGTGAATTTCCGTGCTACTCATAAAATAGAAAACTTAGTATTTCCATCACTTACCGAAACAAACCGTGATAAGCACCGTATTCCATGGCCAACATAGCTTCCTCATCCAAATTGTATTTTTTTAGCAGCGCGTCAATGCGGTCCAAGTGACTACGCATCACTGGCGAATAGTCCTCCAGCACTTGCAGATCCTCAACGTGCGCCTCACCCTGTCCAACGAGTTGTGAACGTGTTCGCACCCAATTGTAGATTATTTTTATTGTGCCCTGTACTAAGAACTCATGACATGGCTTCAGGGTACGCTCATATGCATTCTACAGCTGCAGCTTCAATGCCTGTGGGTCATTGAAGGTGTTTTCGGAAAATGTACAAATCAATTGGGGACCACGCTTTAGCCATAATAGCGCATTCGCTGCAAGATTATTTACATTCACATTTAATATTATCAGCCCTCAAGGTAAGCATACAATGCTCTGTCCTTATTGTATACCTTTGTTGGCTTCGTAATATTGCCATTCGTATCATGTACACAGGTGTAGGTAGTTTGCCAAATGTCCCAATAATAGTAACGATTTCCGTAGCAGCTTTAAGAAAGGCCTCTGTCTCAATTTTCTCCTCAACTGCTGCTCTGGTGAAGTCGTTTTGGTGAACTCGAAACGACGTCGTTACGACGTCGCTCTGGTAAAGTCGTTTGGGTGAACTCTAAACGACGTCGTTACGACGTCGCTTTGGTGAAGCCGTTACGACGTCGCTCTGGTGAAATCGTTTGGGTGAACTCTTAACGGCGTCGTTACGTTACGTCGTTAGTCGGTTGGGTGAACTCGAAACGAATCCGTTTCTTCGAACCTATAAGTTTTTTGAGGAACCTTCGGTCTAGGTTGGACAAGTTCCACGCCCAAATTTTTATATATCTAGGCATAAATAAAAGTTTTTATTATGACAATTTTTTATCATGACAGAATATGGAATCCACAATGTACACTTGTGCTCAGAAAATTAAGCCACCTACATCTTTTTTTCAGTATCTATTCATAATATTTTTCATATAAAATGGTTTTTTAAAAAAGTAAAGTTCACTCTATTGTCCTTATTAATAAAAAATAAAATTTGTGGGAATAAGGTGTTTTTTTTTAATTTGGTAGAAAACTGTACTTTTACTTTACAGCGTGGCGACGAACAACTGTTACCCAGGTTTGTTTGAGAAATAAAAGGGTCCTTTATAGATTTTGCAAAAAAAGTATTTTATTGTTAATTTTCCACAGATTTTACTTTATTCGTATTAATTAGTGTTTAAATTGTTATCCTTATTTACATTTGCCAGCAGTGTAAACTTTGAGAGAAAAGTTCATTTGGCACGCAAGTCTTTTTCAGGTGACAGAAGGTAGAAGTACGCTTTAATTGTTGATGCCCAGCTCTCAAAAATGATTAGTATACTTTTAATATTATTTCAGAAGCGTTTCAGCAAAAATTCAACGAATCTGTGGAAATGATGGAGCGAATAACCAAAAGATATTTCCATTATGCTGGAGGCAGCATCTCAAAACGGAATAAAAGAAATGTTTCACAGTCGTCTGCATACTATCTGTCATATTGATAAATTTTAACAATTTATTTTTTTGTTACTTAATTTTAGTTATCTTTATAAAAATTGGGTTTATTTTTTAACAAGGACCATATAGTTCAAAATTCTAAAATTGCGCAATATACATATGCATGTATGTGCATATAAAAAAAATTAACAAGCTTTTATAAAAATTTTAAGATTTTTATTCTGCATTAAAAAAACACATATGAAGCAGTTTTAAAGTCCATTGAAGTTTGGTATGTATAATAGAATACAAGGTTGAAGTGCCTTAAAGCATGCATTTTCTGTCATAAAATTCATATGGATGAAAATGCGCAGTACCGCAAAAAAATAACACCAAAAATCAATGTGAGTTTTGTTTTACTGCAAACCTGTGTTCTATTATACTAACATTTTATGGACTATAAAACTGCTTTCTATGTGTTTCTTAAATGCAGATTAAAAGACTTTAAATTTTTATGAAAGCTTGTTGAAATTTTTTATATATATACATATATATGTATGTATGTATACTGCACATTGCTTTAATTTTGAACTACATGGTCCTTGTTAAAAAATAAACCCAATTTTAATTAATTTTAAAGATAACTAAAATGAAGTAAAAAAAAATTAATTGTTAAAACTTATATTATATTAAAATATATTAAAATTTTTGTTTGTATTTTATGACTGAATGTTTACCTTATTTTTCTTTTTTATTAAAAAAAAAATTCAATGAATTAAATTAAACCATTTTAAACTAAAAAAATTGTTTTTAATTTTCTAACAACTTTGAGCGTCGTTTGCAGTTAGCTGGTATATCGTTCTTGCGGGCTGCAAGTCGTTTTTGCGACCCGCTGGCGAGTCATTTTTGCGACCCGCCGGCGAGTCGTTTTTGCGACCCGCCGGTAAGTGTGCTTTTCATCCGACGGCGAGTTCGCCGGCGAGTTGTTTGCGACCGTCGCCGGCGAACAAATTGTTCACCAAAACGAGTCGGAAACGACGTCGTTACGACGTCGTTTGGCAAATTGGGAAGCCAATTAATTCAATTATTTCTTTTCTTTTGTTTTTTTAACTCCGTGAAATGAACTGATTTTATGAATTAATACATTTATTAGTAATTTTTTATGGAATCGGCATCGGCATCGGCCGATTCTTTCCCCGTAAGCCAATTAATCGGCATCGGCATCGGTACCCGAAAAAAAATTGGAAACGGTCGGGCTCTATCTATATCCCATTCAATTCTAGGCTAATAAAGTGCAAGTTTGAGGTGGCTACGAAATGTCAATGATTTTTGGCAATTTTTTTTTTTTACGATGTTATGCATTTTTCTCCATATAAAAAATTGTCGATCGTATTTAAGAAAATGTGTGGCACCAACGATAAAAACAATACCAAAAATCGATGGTATTTTGTAGCCACCTCAAATTTGCACTTTATTATACTAGTATTGAATGGGATATAAAACTGCACACCCAAACAATTTGTAAAAATTCCGAAAAAGTGTGAAATTTTGATGAAATTTTGTTGTATTTTTTAATTTCGTACAAGATAACAACAAATTTATAGTTAAAACTTTTCATATAGTTATGCTATATATACACACTGAATAACAAGCCTTTTTCAATACTATTAATTTACATATTAACACTGAGGTTGTTATTGGCAGTTTCAGAAAAAAAACTCCTAATAAGCAGGACTGAGTAATAATTTATTTTAATATTAAATTCCTTGCAGTAGAGACCTACATAAGCCTATAAGTTTAATGTGTTTTGCAGGTTTATCTAAAAAGTGCATTTATTTACCTTTATTTGATTAGGCGAAAGAATCATACAAAAAGTAATGGCAGCGCTAAGTGAGTTTGATTGTCGTCTTGATAACGGAATAATTGTTACAGACAGGGGCTCCAATATGAAAGCTGCATTCAGCACATATGATCACATATTCTGTGTCAGTCATATGCTGCACAACATAGTGGAAAAATCAATAGAGTGTCCAGATATTAAGGAAATATGTAAAAAAATGTACAAAACTTGTAACGTATTTTAAAAAGTCTGGATCCAATGCGCAATTAACAACCACACTGAAAAGTTTTTCTGTAACTGGATGGAACTCAATTTATTATTTATTGCAATCAGTGGAAAGCAATTGGATCAAAATTATAAATGTTTTGCAGAAAACAGGACAGAACCATAGAATGAGTAACGTCAACCTAAATATTTTAACAGATATAACAAATATTTTAAAAAATTTCGAAGAATCTTCGAAAGAATTAGAAGGGGATAGTTACCCTACTTTACATTTAGTTATTGTGCATGTTTACTTTTTAAAACGAATTTGTGAAACAAATACTAATGACGAATTAGAAAGCATAAAATCGTTTAAACTTAAACTCACGACATTATTGAATGATGTGGTTATTAGAAACCTAACTATTTTTCACAAAATTGCTTTATTTTTGTTCCCACCAACCAACAAATTATTACACTTCACAAATGAAGAAAAGAATTATGTTAAACAATATTGCAAAAACATGTTAGAAGCCTTAGCTATTGAACAAGATCTTAGCAATAATGAAAGTAGTCCAATGAATCCTCTTTCAAACAATAAGGAACGTCTTTTCTCAGGATTTCTTCAGCCTTTAAATCCAACAAATAATCTCGATCGTGTTCAAAATTAATTACTATTATACGAAAATGTTAACGAAGCAATGCATGATAAATTTGACGTTCTACAGTGGTGGGAATTAAATAAGCTGAAATTTCCATTACTTTTTAAGTTGAGTTTAAAAATC
Source organism: Rhagoletis pomonella (assembly GCF_013731165.1). NCBI lineage: Eukaryota > Metazoa > Arthropoda > Insecta > Diptera > Tephritidae > Rhagoletis > Rhagoletis pomonella. Next base: position 106,049,078 of record NW_023458556.1, on the reverse strand, counting down.
TTAGCAGTACCGGCAAGTAGTGCCTCAGCTGAGAGAATATTCTCAAGTGCTAAAAATTTACTTTCTGAAAAGCGTTGTGTTATAGGTAGGCAAAATAATGTTTTTACATACGAATATGTAAATTAATTAATTATTTGTAGGAGTTTTATATATTTAGTTTTAATGTATTTTGATACTCAACTTTTTCTAAATATTATTAAATTACTGAAAGCCTTAGTTTTTTAAATAAGATTTTTTGTTTCTATTTTATAGATAGTTTTAAGTTCCAGAACACTGAAATGTTACATTTTATTTTCCAATAAATGAATTATGTTTATATGTATCTTTCTGTTGCATACACTCTAAAAAGTGCATGTAAAACTACTACTGAAAAGTGTTTATTTTTCAAACAGAATCTGTTCAAGTATACGCACAAGATGTTCAAGATTTGAATTTGAACATGAGTTGTTTAAAATATACACATAAATATCATATATGTAATACTCCTATATTGGCAGTAAGAGCTAGTACCGTCCGAAAACACTACAGTACAGATATATCAATAAACACGTACGAAAGAAAAGGAACACATACGTTTATAAATAAACATGTACACGACACATTTACAAAAACGGCACTCAAGTACACAATACATTGACAAAAACAGTACTAGACTGTCTCGCTTTGATTTCGGAATGCTTACACATTGAGATGTTAGCTTACTACCAATATAGAAGTATTACATATATGATAAATATACACATGAAATGTTTAAAATTACAAACATTTTTATGCAAGTTTTATGTACAGAATGAAATAAAAAAATAAACTTTTTAAAGTTTCATAAATTGCATTTTATTTACATAAAATTTACAAAGAACTCAGACATTTTCAACCGGCTTCAAAAAAGGGGAGGTTATCAATTCTTCGAAGTATTTTTATACCTTTCATGAGCATGAAATGGTATTATAACTTTGGTCCGATGTTTGTAAGTACCAGAACAAAAAGAGATAGACCCATGAAAATGTATACTTATATGATCAGAACGTCGAGCTGAGTTGATTTAGCCATGTCCGTCTGTCCGTCTGTCCGTCTGTCTGTCTGTCCGTCTGTTTGTATGCAATCTAGTCTCTCAGTTTTCAAGATATCCGGATCAAATTTGGTAGGTGGGTGTATTTTTATAATGTATTAATCATTTGTCGGAACCGGAAGAATCGGGCCACTATAACATATAGCTCCCATACAACTGATTGTTCAGATATGAGATTTTTCATTATAACTTCTCCATTTATGCAGCTACGAACATGAAATTTTGCAATACTTGCACCCATTGTCAACAGAATACTTACAGTGAAAATTACAAAGATCGGGTCACTATAA